>NC_090830.1:22722348-22882963 GCF_028021215.1 Eschrichtius robustus | reverse complement strand
GGTTCAAGGGCATCTTCCTACATCGAAAACATGCATGAGAAACCCAGAAGATGGTCCACCGAGTGATCGGGAAAGGTTTCTAAAACGCACCTCATTTCTCATCTCCTTGTGCTCGGGTTCGCCATTCCAGCCGCTTTACTAGCAATCTCCCTCCTTGGAGAATCAGCACCTTTAACCTCCTGTTCCATACAGGTTGCAATTTGTCCTGAGGGTGAACGGGAAGAGGGGGAACCAATGAGAGACTAGCTCTAGGTGTTGGGACAGGCACAGGTCACTCTATTTTCCCATCAGGAAGAAGAATTAACCACAGGCTCAGTGTGCCGCCCGGAAGCAGAATAGGGCCTAAAACAATCCTGCGCTTTTGCGGCCAGCTCCCAAGAGAGCGAGTTGAAAAATGGAGCTCAGGGGCACTGCAATTCACAAACCTGCAGACTTATAAATGATAACTCTCGTCTACAAATATATTGAGGGAAGGCAACAAAGAGGATTTGAAAGCAAGGCAGAATTGCAGGAAACAGATTTCAGGAGGCAGATTCGAATCGCCTTTAAAGCACAGGAAAAGCGGCAAAACCTCGACAATGATGCCCTTGGCCAAAAAGGGCGTATGCGTTTTTTCCTGAATATATTCAGGAAAAAACGCATACGCCCTTTTTGGCCAACCAAGCAACCTGGAAAGGCAAATCAGCGCTACAAAAAAGTCTCGCTTCCCATCGGTCAAAAGGGCTATGCTGAATAAAGTGTCAAAACCAGAAATGCAGGACAGGCCACGGAGAAACGGAAGCCTTGCTACGCTGATGGGCGGGATGTAAATTGCCAACAGCCACCTTGGAGAAGTGTACGGTGTGTCCTGAAACATTTACAAAACTCAGCTTAGAGAGCATAGGGCACTTCCACTCATGGGCATATAAATTGGGAAAACTAAAAATCAGCAAGACACAAGAACCCCAAAGTTTAGGGCTGCTCTGTTGACAAGAACCTCCACTTCGTTACACCTTAAATATCCCAGGAAAGAGAAAAATGGATAAAGAAGTTGTGGTCCTTATGTACAATGGAATATCACTCAGCCATGAAATCAACGTCATAAGGCTAGTAGCAGCATGATGAGTGGATTTAGGTACGACGATTCTAAGTCAAATAAGTCACACAGAAAAAGACACTTTTCATAAGATATCACCTATAGAGGGAATGTAAAAACCGCTACCCTTGAACTGAATTACAAAACAGAACAGAGTCACACGGTTAGAAAACACACTATGGCTGCCTAACGGGAAAGGTGAGGTGGGGTGATGCATAAAACAAGGGTTTCAAATTAGCTCAGATACCGTTCCATAAACCCAATACGTAATAGACAAGACCTACTCCTTGCTCAGGGAACTGGACTCAACACCCCCTATTCACCGCCCAAGAGTATATCTGACTAGTAAGAATCTTAAAACCTATGTATTGATATCTCTCTGTAAGTGAGTCAAGTGGGTGTAAAGCTGCATAAACACAGCAGTGAAAAGCAGCTAAACCCCATTATAAAACTCAATTAATTTTAAAAACCCGTGAAACAAAGACAGTGAAAGGGAGAGAAATTCTTAAAAAATTCGTTCAGGCGCTGTGATGCCACCTGGATTGACCATATCTAGACCCGCAGCTGATTGAGACATAAGGGTGGACACTCTTGGGGCTGAGGGGTTTGGTGAGGTTCGGTGAGCAAACGCAGATGCTTTAAAGTAATACTGCGTGGTACCCATCCCATGGGTCCCAAATCTCCAGGTTCAAGGGCATCTTCCTACATCGAAAACATGCATGAGAAACCCAGAAGATGGTCCACCGAGTGATCGGGAAAGGTTTCTAAAACGCACCTCATTTCTCATCTCCTTGTGCTCGGGTTCGCCATTCCAGCCGCTTTACTAGCAATCTCCCTCCTTGGAGAATCAGCACCTTTAACCTCCTGTTCCATACAGGTTGCAATTTGTCCTGAGGGTGAACGGGAAGAGGGGGAACCAATGAGAGACTAGCTCTAGGTGTTGGGACAGGCACAGGTCACTCTATTTTCCCATCAGGAAGAAGAATTAACCACAGGCTCAGTGTGCCGCCCGGAAGCAGAATAGGGCCTAAAGCAATCCTGCGCTTTTGCGGCCAGCTCCCAAGAGAGCGAGTTGAAAAATGGAGCTCAGGGGCACTGCAATTCACAAACCTGCAGACTTATAAATGATAACTCTCGTCTACAAATATATTGAGGGAAGGCAACAAAGAGGATTTGAAAGCAAGGCAGAATTGCAGGAAACAGATTTCAGGAGGCAGAATCGAATCGCCTTTAAAGCACAGGAAAAGCGGCAAAACCTCGACAATGATGCCCTTGGCCAAAAAGGGCGTATGCGTTTTTTCCTGAATATATTCAGGAAAAAACGCATACGCCCTTTTTGGCCAACCAAGCAACCTGGAAAGGCAAATCAGCGCTACAAAAATGTCTCGCTTCCCATCGGTCAAAAGGGCTATGCTGAATAAAGTGTCAAAACCAGAAATGCAGGACAGGCCACGGAGAAACGGAAGCCTTGCTACGCTGATGGGCGGGATGTAAATTGCCAACAGCTACCTTGGAGAAGTGTACGGTGTGTCCTGAAACATTTACAAAACTCAGCTTAGAGAGCATAGGGCACTTCCACTCATGGGCGTATAAATTGGGAAAACTAAAAATCAGCAAGACACAAGCACCCCAAAGTTTAGGGCTGCTCTGTTGACAAGAACCTCCACTTCGTTACACCTTAAATATCCCAGGAAAGAGAAAAATGGATAAAGAAGTTGTGGTCCTTATGTACAATGGAATATCACTCAGCCATGAAATCAACGTCATAAGGCTAGTAGCAGCATGATGAGTGGATTTAGGTACGACGATTCTAAGTCAAATAAGTCACACAGAAAAAGACACTTTTCATAAGATATCACCTATAGAGGGAATGTAAAAACCGCTACCCTTGAACTGAATTACAAAACAGAACAGAGTCACACGGTTAGAAAACACACTATGGCTGCCTAACGGGAAAGGTGAGGTGGGGTGATGCATAAAACAAGGGTTTCAAATTAGCTCAGATACCGTTCCATAAACCCAATACGTAATAGACAAGACCTACTCCTTGCTCAGGGAACTGGACTCAACACCCCCTATTCACCGCCCAAGAGTATATCTGACTAGTAAGAATCTTAAAACCTATGTATTGATATCTCTCTGTAAGTGAGTCAAGTGGGTGTAAAGCTGCATAAACACAGCAGTGAAAAGCAGCTAAACCCCATTATAAAACTCAATTAATTTTAAAAACCCGTGAAACAAAGACAGTGAAAGGGAGAGAAATTCTTACAAAATTCATTCAGGCACTGTGATGCCACCTGGATTGACCATATCTAGACCTGCAGCTGATTGAGACATAAGGGTGGACACTCTTGGGGCTGAGAGGTTTGGTGAGGTTGGGTGAGCAAACGCAGACGCTTTAAAGTAATACTGCGTGGTACCCATCCCATGGGTCCCAAATCTCCAGGTTCAAGGGCATCTTCCTACATCGAAAACATGCATGAGAAACCCAGAAGATGGTCCACCGAGTGATCGGGAAAGGTTTCTAAAACGCACCTCATTTCTCATCTCCTTGTGCTCGGGTTCGCCATTCCAGCCGCTTTACTAGCAATCTCCCTCCTTGGAGAATCAGCACCTTTAACCTCCTGTTCCATACAGGTTGCAATTTGTCCTGAGGGTGAACGGGAAGAGGGGGAACCAATGAGAGACTAGCTCTAGGTGTTGGGACAGGCACAGGTCACTCTATTTTCCCATCAGGAAGAAGAATTAACCACAGGCTCAGTCTGCCGCCCGGAAGCAGAATAGGGCCTAAAGCAATCCTGCGCTTTTGCGGCCAGCTCCCAAGAGAGCGAGTTGAAAAATGGAGCTCAGGGGCACTGCAATTCACAAACCTGCAGACTTATAAATGATAACTCTCGTCTACAAATATATTGAGGGAAGGCAACAAAGAGGATTTGAAAGCAAGGCAGAATTGCAGGAAACAGATTTCAGGAGGCAGATTCGAATCGCCTTTAAAGCACAGGAAAAGCGGCAAAACCTCGACAATGATGCCCTTGGCCAAAAAGGGCGTATGCGTTTTTTCCTGAATATATTCAGGAAAAAACGCATACGCCCTTTTTGGCCAACCAAGCAACCTGGAAAGGCAAATCAGCGCTACAAAAAAGTCTAGCTTCCCATCGGTCAAAAGGGCTATGCTGAATAAAGTGTCAAAACCAGAAATGCAGGACAGGCCACGGAGAAACGGAAGCCTTGCTACGCTGATGGGCGGGATGTAAATTGCCAACAGCCACCTTGGAGAAGTGTACGGTGTGTCCTGAAACATTTACAAAACTCAGCTTAGAGAGCATAGCGCACTTCCACTCATGGGCGTATAAATTGGGAAAACTAAAAATCAGCAAGACACAAGCACCCCAAAGTTTAGGGCTGCTCTGTTGACAAGAACCTCCACTTCGTTACACCTTAAATATCCCAGGAAAGAGAAAAATGGATAAAGAAGTTGTGGTCCTTATGTACAATGGAATATCACTCAGCCATGAAATCAACGTCATAAGGCTAGTAGCAGCATGATGAGTGGATTAGGTACGACGATTCTAAGTCAAATAAGGCACACAGAAAAAGACACTTATCATAAGATATCACTTATAGAGGGAATGTAAAAACCGCTACCCTTGAACTGAATTACAAAACAGAACAGAGTCACACGGTTAGAAAACACACTATGGCTGCCTAACGGGAAAGGTGAGGTGGGGTGATGCATAAAACAAGGGTTTCAAATTAGCTCAGATACCGTTCCATAAACCCAATACGTAATAGACAAGACCTACTCCTTGCTCAGGGAACTGGACTCAACACCCCCTATTCACTGCCCAAGAGTATATCTGACTAGTAAGAATCTTAAAACCTATGTATTGATATCTCTCTGTAAGTGAGTCAAGTGGGTGTAAAGCTGCATAAACACAGCAGTGAAAAGCAGCTAAACCCCATTATAAAACTCAATTAATTTTAAAAACCCGTGAAACAAAGACAGTGAAAGGGAGAGAAATTCTTACAAAATTCGTTCAGGCGCTGTGATGCCACCTGGATTGACCATATCTAGACCCGCAGCTGATTGAGACATAAGGGTGGACACTCTTGGGGCTGAGGGGTTTGGTGAGGTTCGGTAAGCAAACGCAGACGCTTTAAAGTAATACTGCGTGGTACCCATCCCATGGGTCCCAAATCTCCAGGTTCAAGGGCATCTTCCTACATCGAAAACATGCATGAGAAACCCAGAAGATGGTCCACCGAGTGATCGGGAAAGGTTTCTAAAACGCACCTCATTTCTCATCTCCTTGTGCTCGGGTTCGCCATTCCAGCCGCTTTACTAGCAATCTCCCTCCTTGGAGAATCAGCACCTTTAACCTCCTGTTCCATACAGGTTGCAATTTGTCCTGAGGGTGAACGGGAAGAGGGGGAACCAATGAGAGACTAGCTCTAGGTGTTGGGACAGTCACAGGTCACTCTATTTTCCCATCAGGAAGAAGAATTAACCACAGGCTCAGTCTGCCGCCCGGAAGCAGAATAGGGCCTAAAGCAATCCTGCGCTTTTGTGGCCAGCTCCCAAGAGAGCGAGTTGAAAAATGGAGCTCAGGGGCACTGCAATTCACAAACCTGCAGACTTATAAATGATAACTCTCGTCTACAAATATATTGAGGGAAGGCAACAAAGAGGATTTGAAAGCAAGGCAGAATTGCAGGAAAACAGATTTCAGGAGGCAGATTCGAATCGCCTTTAAAGCACAGGAAAAGCGGCAAAACCTCGACAATGATGCCCTTGGCCAAAAAGGGCGTATGCGTTTTTTCCTGAACATATTCAGGAAAAAACGCATACGCCCTTTTTGGCCAACCAAGCAACCTGGAAAGGCAAATCAGCGCTACAAAGAAGTCTCGCTTCCCATCGGTCAAAAGGGCCATGCTGAATAAAGTGTCAAAACCAGAAATGCAGGACAGGCCACGGAGAAACGGAAGCCTTGCTACGCTGATGGGCGGGATGTAAATTGCCAACAGCCACTCTGGAGAAGTGTACGGTGTGTCCTGAAACATTTACAAAACTCAGCTTAGAGAGCATAGGGCACTTCCACTCATGGGCGTATAAATTGGGAAAACTAAAAATCAGCAAGACACAAGCACCCCAAAGTTTAGGGCTGCTCTGTTGACAAGAACCTCCACTTCGTTACACCTTAAATATCCCAGGAAAGAGAAAAATGGATAAAGAAGTTGTGGTCCTTATGTACAATGGAATATCACTCAGCCATGAAATCAACGTCATAAGGCTAGTAGCAGCATGATGAGTGGATTTAGGTACGACGATTCTAAGTCAAATAAGTCACACAGAAAAAGACACTTATCATAAGATATCACCTATAGAGGGAATGTAAAAACCGCTACCCTTGAACTGAATTACAAAACAGAACAGAGTCACACGGTTAGAAAACACACTATGGCTGCCTAACGGGAAAGGTGAGGTGGGGTGATGCATAAAACAAGGGTTTCAAATTAGCTCAGATACCGTTCCATAAACCCAATACGTAATAGACAAGACCTACTCCTTGCTCAGGGAACTGGACTCAACACCCCCTATTCACCGCCCAAGAGTATACCTGACTAGTTAGAATCTTAAAACCTATGTATTGATATCTCTCTGTAAGTGAGTCAAGTGGGTGTAAAGCTGCATAAACACAGCAGTGAAAAGCAGCTAAACCCCATTATAAAACTCAATTAATTTTAAAAACCCTTGAAACAAAGACAGTGAAAGAGAGAGAAATTCTTACAAAATTCGTTCAGGGGCTGTGATGCCACCTGGATTGACCATATCTAGACCTGCAGCTGATTGAGACATAAGGGTGGACACTCTTGGGGCTGAGAGGTTTCGTGAGGTTGGGTGAGCAAACGCAGACGCTTTAAAGTAATACTGCGTGGTACCCATCCCATGGGTCCCAAATCTCCAGGTTCAAGGGCATCTTCCTACATCGAAAACATGCATGAGAAACCCAGAAGATGGTCCACCGAGTGATCGGGAAAGGTTTCTAAAACGCACATCATTTCTCATCTCCTTGTGCTCGGGTTCGCCATTCCAGCCGCTTTACTAGCAATCTCCCTCCTTGGAGAATCAGCACCTTTAACCTCCTGTTCCATACAGGTTGCAGTTTGTCCTGAGGATGAACGGGAAGAGGGGGAACCAATGAGAGACTAGCTCTAGGTGTTGGGACAGGCACAGGTCACTCTATTTTCCCATCAGGAAGAAGAATTAACCACAAGCTCAGTCTGCCGCCCGGAAGCAGAATAGGGCCTAAAGCAATCCTGCGCTTTTGCGGCCAGCTCCCAAGAGAGCGAGTTGAAATATGGAGCTCAGGGGCACTGCAATTCACAAACCTGCAGACTTATAAATGATAACTCTCGTCTACAAATATATTGAGGGAAGGCAACAAAGAGGATTTGAAAGCAAGGCAGATTTGCAGGAAACAGATTTCAGGAGGCAGATTCGAATCGCCTTTAAAGCACAGGAAAAGCGGCAAAACCTCGACAATGATGCCCTTGGCCAAAAAGGGCGTATGCGTTTTTTCCTGAATATATTCAGGAAAAAACGCATACGCCCTTTTTGGCCAACCAAGTAACCTGGAAAGGCAAATCAGCGCTACACAGAAGTCTCGCTTCCCATCGGTCAAAAGGGCCATGCTGAATAAAGTGTCAAAACCAGAAATGCAGGACAGGCCACGGAGAAACGGGAGCCTTGCTACGCTGATGGGCGTGACGTAAATTGCCAACAGCCACTCTGGAGAAGTGTACGGTGTGTCCTGAAACATTTACAAAACTCAGCTTAGAGAGCATAGGGCACTTCCACTCATGGGCGTATAAATTGGGAAAACTAAAAATCAGCAAGACACAAGCACCCCAAAGTTTAGGGCTGCTCTGTTGACAAGAACCTCCACTTCGTTACACCTTAAATATCCCAGGAAAGAGAAAAATGGATAAAGATGTTGTGCTCCTTATGTACAATGGAATATCACTCAGCCATGAAATCAACGTCATAAGGCTAGTAGCAGCATGAGGAGTGGATTTAGGTACGACGATTCTAAGTCAAATAAGTCACACAGAAAAAGACACTTATCATAAGATATCACTTATAGAGGGAATGTAAAAACCGCTACCCTTGAACTGAATTACAAAACAGAACAGAGTCACACGGTTAGAAAACACACTATGGCTGCCTAACGGGAAAGGTGAGGTGGGGTGATGCATAAAACAAGGGTTTCAAATTAGCTCAGATACCGTTCCATAAACCCAATACGTAATAGACAAGACCTACTCCTTGCTCAGGGAACTGGACTCAACACCCCCTATTCACCGCCCAAGAATATATCTGACTAGTAAGAATCTTAAAACTTATGTATTGATATCTCTCTGTAAGTGAGTCAAGTGGGTGTAAAGCTGCATAAACACAGCAGTGAAAAGCAGCTAAACCCCATTATAAAACTCAATTAATTTTAAAAACCCGTGAAACAAAGACAGTGAAAGGGAGAGAAATTCTTACAAAATTCGTTCAGGCGCTGTGATGCCACCTGGATTGACCATATCTAGACCCGCAGCTGATTGAGACATGAGGGTGGACACTCTTTGGGCTGAGGGGTTTGGTGAGGTTGGGTGAGCAAACGCAGACGCTTTAAAGTAATACTGCGTGGTACCCATCCCATGGGTCCCAAATCTCCAGGTTCAAGGGCATCTTCCTACATCGAAAACATGCATGAGAAACCCAGAAGATGGTCCACCGAGTGATCGGGAAAGGTTTCTAAAACGCACCTCATTTCTCATCTCCTTGTGCTCGGGTTCGCCATTCCAGCCGCTTTACTAGCAATCTCCCTCCTTGGAGAATCAGCACCTTTAACCTCCTGTTCCATACAGGTTGCAATTTGTCCTGAGGATGAACGGGAAGAGGGGGAACCAATGAGAGACTAGCTCTATGTGTTGGGACAGGCACAGGTCACTCTATTTTCCCATCAGGAAGAAGAATTAACCACAAGCTCAGTCTGCCGCCCGGAAGCAGAATAGGGCCTAAAGCAATCCTGCGCTTTTGCGGCCAGCTCCCAAGAGAGCGAGTTGAAATATGGAGCTCAGGGGCACTGCAATTCACAAACCTGCAGACTTATAAATGATTACTCTCGTCTACAAATATATTGAGGGAAGGCAACAAAGAGGATTTGAAAGCAAGGCAGATTTGCAGGAAACAGATTTCAGGAGGCAGATTCGAATCGCCTTTAAAGCACAGGAAAAGCGGCAAAACCTCGACAATGATGCCCTTGGCCAAAAAGGGCGTATGCGTTTTTTCCTGAATATATTCAGGAAATATATTCAGGAAAAAACGCATACGCCCTTTTTGGCCAACCAAGCAACCTGGAAAGGCAAATCAGCGCTACAAAGAAGTCTCGCTTCCCATCGGTCAAAAGGGCCATGCTGAATAAAGTGTCAAAACCAGAAATGCAGGACAGGCCACGGAGAAACGGGAGCCTTGCTACGCTGATGGGCGGGATGTAAATTGCCAACAGCCACTCTGGAGAAGTGTACGGTGTGTCCTGAAACATTTACAAAACTCAGCTTAGAGAGCATAGGGCACTTCCACTCATGGGCGTATAAATTGGGAAAACTAAAAATCAGCAAGACACAAGCACCCCAAAGTTTAGGGCTGCTCTGTTGACAAGAACCTCCACTTCGTTACACCTTAAATATCCCAGGAAAGAGAAAAATGGATAAAGAATTTGTGGTCCGTATGTACAATGGAACATCACTCAGCCATGAAATCAACGTCATAAGGCTAGTAGCAGCATGATGAGTGGATTTAGGTACGACGATTCTAAGTCAAATAAGTCACACAGAAAAAGACACTTATCATAAGATATCACTTATAGAGGGAATGTAAAAACCGCTACCCTTGAACTGAATTACAAAACAGAACAGAGTCACACGGTTAGAAAACACACTATGGCTGCCTAACGGGAAAGGTGAGGTGGGGTGATGCATAAAACAAGGATTTCAAATTAGCTCAGATACCGTTCCATAAACCCAATATTTAATAGACAAGACCTACTCCTTGCTCAGGGAACTGGACTCAACACCCCCTATTCACCGCCCAAGAATATATCTGACTAGTAAGAATCTTAAAACCTATGTATTGATATCTCTCTGTAAGTGAGTCAAGTGGGTGTAAAGCTGCATAAACACAGCAGTGAAAAGCAGCTAAACCCCATTATAAAACTCAATTAATTTTAAAAACCCTTGAAACAAAGACAGTGAAAGAGAGAGAAGTTCTTACAAAATTCGTTCAGGGGCTGTGATGCCACCTGGATTGACCATATCTAGACCTGCAGCTGATTGAGACATAAGGGTGGACACTCTTGGGGCTGAGAGGTTTCGTGAGGTTGGGTGAGCAAACGCAGACGCTTTAAAGTAATACTGCGTGGTACCCATCCCATGGGTCCCAAATCTCCAGGTTCAAGGGCATCTTCCTACATCGAAAACATGCATGAGAAACCCAGAAGATGGTCCACCGAGTGATCGGGAAAGGTTTCTAAAACGCACCTCATTTCTCATCTCCTTGTGCTCGGGTTCGCCATTCCAGCCGCTTTACTAGCAATCTCCCTCCTTGGAGAATCAGCACCTTTAACCTCCTGTTCCATACAGGTTGCAATTTGTCCTGAGGATGAACGGGAAGAGGGGGAACCAATGAGAGACTAGCTCTAGGTGTTGGGACAGGCACAGGTCACTCTATTTTCCCATCAGGAAGAAGAATTAACCACAAGCTCAGTCTGCCGCCCAGAAGCAGAATAGGGCCTAAAGCAATCCTGCGCTTTTGCGGCCAGCTCCCAAGAGAGCGAGTTGAAATATGGAGCTCAGGGGCACTGCAATTCACAAACCTGCAGACTTATAAATGATAACTCTCGTCTACAAATATATTGAGGGAAGGCAACAAAGAGGATTTGAAAGCAAGGCAGATTTGCAGGAAACAGATTTCAGGAGGCAGATTCGAATCGCCTTTAAAGCACAGGAAAAGCGGCAAAACCTCGACAATGATGCCCTTGGCCAAAAAGGGCGTATGCGTTTTTTCCTGAATATATTCAGGAAAAAACGCATACGCCCTTTTTGGCCAACCAAGCAACCTGGAAAGGCAAATCAGCGCTACAAAGAAGTCTCGCTTCCCATCGGTCAAAAGGGCCATGCTGAATAAAGTGTCAAAACCAGAAATGCAGGACAGGCCACGGAGAAACGGGAGCCTTGCTACGCTGATGGGCGGGATGTAAATTGCCAACAGCCACTCTGGAGAAGTGTACGGTGTGTCCTGAAACATTTACAAAACTCAGCTTAGAGAGCATAGGGCACTTCCACTCATGGGCGTATAAATTGGGAAAACTAAAAATCAGCAAGACACAAGCACCCCAAAGTTTAGGGCTGCTCTGTTGACAAGAACCTCCACTTCGTTACACCTTAAATATCCCAGGAAAGAGAAAAATGGATAAAGAAGTTGTGGTCCGTATGTACAATGGAACATCACTCAGCCATGAAATCAACGTCATAAGGCTAGTAGCAGCATGATGAGTGGATTTAGGTACGACGATTCTAAGTCAAATAAGTCACACAGAAAAAGACACTTATCATAAGATATCACTTATAGAGGGAATGTAAAAACCGCTACCCTTGAACTGAATTACAAAACAGAACAGAGTCACACGGTTAGAAAACACACTATGGCTGCCTAACGGGAAAGGTGAGGTGGGGTGATGCATAAAACAAGGATTTCAAATTAGCTCAGATACCGTTCCATAAACCCAATATTTAATAGACAAGACCTACTCCTTGCTCAGGGAACTGGACTCAACACCCCCTATTCACCGCCCAAGAATATATCTGACTAGTAAGAATCTTAAAACCTATGTATTGATATCTCTCTGTAAGTGAGTCAAGTGGGTGTAAAGCTGCATAAACACAGCAGTGAAAAGCAGCTAAACCCCATTATAAAACTCAATTAATTTTAAAAACCCTTGAAACAAAGACAGTGAAAGAGAGAGAAATTCTTACAAAATTCGTTCAGGGGCTGTGATGCCACCTGGATTGACCATATCTAGACCTGCAGCTGATTGAGACATAAGGGTGGACACTCTTGGGGCTGAGAGGTTTGGTGAGGTTGGGTGAGCAAACGCAGACGCTTTAAAGTAATACTGCGTGGTACCCATCCCATGGGTCCCAAATCTCCAGGTTCAAGGGCATCTTCCTACATCGAAAACATGCATGAGAAACCCAGAAGATGGTCCACCGAGTGATCGGGAAAGGTTTCTAAAACGCACCTCATTTCTCATCTCCTTGTGCTCGGGTTCGCCATTCCAGCCGCTTTACTAGCAATCTCCCTCCTTGGAGAATCAGCACCTTTAACCTCCTGTTCCATACAGGTTGCAATTTGTCCTGAGGATGAACGGGAAGAGGGGGAACCAATGAGAGACTAGCTCTAGGTGTTGGGACAGGCACAGGTCACTCTATTTTCCCATCAGGAAGAAGAATTAACCACAAGCTCAGTCTGCCGCCCAGAAGCAGAATAGGGCCTAAAGCAATCCTGCGCTTTTGCGGCCAGCTCCCAAGAGAGCGAGTTGAAATATGGAGCTCAGGGGCACTGCAATTCACAAACCTGCAGACTTATAAATGATAACTCTCGTCTACAAATATATTGAGGGAAGGCAACAAAGAGGATTTGAAAGCAAGGCAGATTTGCAGGAAACAGATTTCAGGAGGCAGATTCGAATCGCCTTTAAAGCACAGGAAAAGCGGCAAAACCTCGACAATGATGCCCTTGGCCAAAAAGGGCGTATGCGTTTTTTCCTGAATATATTCAGGAAAAAACGCATACGCCCTTTTTGGCCAACCAAGCAACCTGGAAAGGCAAATCAGCGCTACAAAGAAGTCTCGCTTCCCATCGGTCAAAAGGGCCATGCTGAATAAAGTGTCAAAACCAGAAATGCAGGACAGGCCACGGAGAAACGGGAGCCTTGCTACGCTGATAGACGGGATGTAAATTGCCAACAGCCACTCTGGAGAAGTGTACGGTGTGTCCTGAAACATTTACAAAACTCAGCTTAGAGAGCATAGGGCACTTCCACTCATGGGCGTATACATTGGGAAAACTAAAAATCAGCAAGACACAGGCACCCCAAATTTTAGGGCTGCTCTGTTGACAAGAACCTCCACTTCGTTACACCTTAAATATCCCAGGAAAGAGAAAAATGGATAAAGAAGTTGTGGTCCTTATGTACAAAGGAATATCACTCAGCCATGAAATCAACGTCATAAGGCTAGTAGCAGCATGATGAGTGGATTTAGGTACGACGATTCTAAGTGAAATACGTCACACAGAAAAGACACTTATCATAAGATATCACTTATAGACTGAATGTAAAAACCGCTACCCTTGAACTGAATTACAAAGCAGAACAGAGTCACGCGTTTAGAAAGCACACTATGGCTGCCTAACGGGAAAGGTGAGGTGGGGTTATGCATAAAACAAGGGTTTCAAATCAGCTAAGATATCGTTCCATAATCCCAATATGTAATAGACAAGACCTACTCCTTGCTCAGTGAACTGGACATAACACCCCCTATTCACCGCCCAAGAATATATCTGACTAGTAAAAATATTAAAACCTATGTATTGATATCTCTCTGTAAGTCAGTCAAGTGGGTGTAAAGCGGCATAAACAAAGCAGTGAAAAGCTGCTAAACCCCATTATAAAAATCAATTACTTTTAAAAACGCGTGAAACAAAGACAGTGAAAGAGAGAGAAATTCTTACAGAATTCGTTCAGGGGCTGTGATGCCACCTGGATTGACCATATCTAGACCCACACATGATTGAGACATAAGGGTGGACACTCTTGGGGCTGAGAGGTTTGGTGAGGTTGGGTGAGCAAACGCAGACGCTTTAAAGTAGTACTGCGTGGTACCCATCCAATTGGTCCCAAATCTCCAGGTTCAAGGGCATCTTCCTACATCGAAAACATGCATGAGAAACCCAGAAGATGGTACACCGAGTGATCGGTAAAGGTTTCTAAAACGCACCTCATTTCTCATCTCCTTGTGCTCGGGTTCGCCATTCCAGCCGCTTTACTAGCAATCTCCCTCCTTAGAGAATCAGCACCTTTAACCTCCTGTTCCATAAAGGTTGCAATTTGTCCTCAGGATGAACGGGAAGAGGGGAAAACAATGAGAGACTAGCTCTAGGTGTTGGGACAGGCACGGCACAGGTCACTCTATTGTCCAATCAGGAAGAAGAATTAACCACAGGCTCAGTCTGCCGCCCGGAAGCAGAATAGGGCCAGAAGCAATCCTGCGCTTTCGCGGCCAGCTCCCAAAAAAGCGAGTTGAAAAATGGAGCTCAGGGGCACTGCAATTCACAAACATGCAGAGTTATAAATGTTAACTGTCGTCCACAAATATACTGAGAGTAGGCAACGAGGAGGATTTGAAAGCAAGGCAGAATTGCAGGAAACAGATTTTAGGAGGTAGATTCGAATCGCCTTTAAAGCACAGGAAAAGCGGCAAAACCTCGACAATGATGCCCTTGGCCAAAAAGGGCATATGCGTTTTTTCCTGAATATATTCAGGAAAAAACGCATATGCCCTTTTTGGCCAACCAAGCAACCTGGAAAGGCAAATCAGCGCTACAAAGAAGTCTCGCTTCCCATCGGTCAAAAGGGCCATGCTGAATAAAGTGTCAAAACCAGAAACGTAGGACAGGCCATGGAGAAACGGGAGCCTTGCTACGCTGATGGGCGGGATGTAAATTGCCAACAGCCACTCTGGAGAAGTGTACGGTGTGTCCTGAAACATCTACAAAACTCAGCTTAGAGAGCATAGGGGACTTCCACTCATGGGCGTATAAATTGGGAAAACTAAAAATCAGCAAGACCCAGGCACCCCAAAGTTTAGGGCTGCTCTGTTGACAAGAACATCCACTTCGTTACACCTTAAATATCCCAGGAAAGAGAAAAATGGATAAAGAAGTTGTGGTCCTTATGTACAATGGAATATCACTCAGCCATGAAATCAACGTCATAAGGCTAGTAGCAGCATGATGAGTGGATTTAGGTACGACGATTTTAAGTGAAATAAGTCACACAGAAAAGACACTTATCATAAGATATCACTTATAGAGGGAATGTAAAAACCACTACCGTTGAACTGAATTACAAAACAGAACAGAGTCACACATTTAGAAAACACACTATGGCTGCCTAACGGGAAAGGTGAGGTGGGGTGATGCATAAAACAAGGGTTTCAAATTAGCTCAGATACCGTTCCATAAACCCAATACGTAATAGACAAGACCTACTCCTTGCTCAATGAACTGGACTCAACACCCCCTATTCACCGCCCAAGAATATATCTGACTGGTAAGTATCTTAAAACCTATGTATTGTTATCTCTCTGTAAGTAAGTCAAGTGGGTGTAAAGTGGCATAAACACAGCAGTGAAAAGCAGCTAAACCCCATTTTAAAAATCAATTACTTTTAAAAACCCGTGAAACAAAGACAGTGAAAGAGAGAGAAATTCTTACAAAATTCGTTCAGGGGCTGTGATGCCACCTAGATTGACCATATCTAGACCCACACCTGATTGAGACATAAGGGTGGACACTCTTGGGGCTGAGAGGATTGGTGAGGTTGGGTGAGCAAACGCAGACCCTTTAAAGTAATACTGCGTGGTACCCATCCCATGGGTCCCATATCTCTAGGTTCAAGGGTGTCTTCCTACATCAAAAACATGCATGACAAACCCAGAAAAAGGTACACCGTGTCATTGGGAAAGGTTTCTAAAACGCACCTCTTTTCTCATCTCCTTGTGCTCGGGTTCGCCATTCCAGCCGCTTTACTAGCAATCTCGCTCCTTGGAGAATCAGCACCTTTAACCTCCTGTTCCGTACAGGTTGCAATTTGTCCTGAGGATGAACGGGAAGATGGGGAACCAATGATAGACTAGCACTAGGTGTTGGGACAGGCACAGGCCACTCTATTTTCCCAACAGGAAGAAGAATTAACCACAGGCTCAGCCTGCCCCCCGGAACCAGAATAGGGCCTGAAGCAATCCTGCGCTTTTGCTGCCAGCTCCCAAAAAAGCGAGTTGAAAAATGGAGCTCAGGGGCACTACAATTCACAAACCTGCAGAGTTATAAATGATAACTCTCGTCCACAAATATATTGAGGGAAGGCAACGAGGGGGATTTGAAAGCAAGGCAGAATTGCAGTAAACAGATTTCAGGAGGTAGATTTGAATCGCCTTTAAAGCACAGGAAAAGCGGCAAAACCTCGACAATGATGCCCTTGGCCAAAATGGGCGTATGCGTTTTTTCCTGAATATATTCAGGAAAAAACGACATACGCACTTTTTGGCCAGCCAAGCAACCTGGAAAGACAAATCAGCGCTACAAAGAAGTCTCGCTTCCCATCGGTCAAAAGGGCCATGCTGAATAAAGTGTCAAAACCAGAAATGTAGGACAGGCCATGGAGAAACGGGAGCCTTGCTATGCTGATGGGCGGGATGTAAATTGCCAACAGCCACTCTGGAGAAGTGTACGGTGTGTCCTGAAACATCTACAAAACTCAGCTTAGAGAGCATAGGGCACTTCCACTCATGGGCGTATAAATTGGGAAAACTAAAATTCAGAAAGACACAGGCACCCCAAAGTTTAGGGCTGCTCGGTTGACAAGAACCTCCACTTCGTTACACCTTAAATATCCCAGGAAAGAGAAAAATGGATAAAGAAGTTGTGGTCCTTATGTACAAAGGAATATCACTCAGCCATGAAATCAACGTCATAAGGCTAGTAGCAGCATGATGAGTGGATTTAGGTACGACGATTCTAAGTGAAATACGTCACACAGGAAAGACACATATCATAAGATATCACTTATAGAGGGAATGTAAAAACCGCTACCCTTGAAATGAATTACAAAGCAGAACAGAGTCACGCATTTAGAAAACACACTATGGCTGCCTAACGGGAAAGATGAGGTGGGGTGATGCATAAAACAAGGGTTTCAAATCAGCTCAGATATCGTTCCATAATCCCAATATATAATAGACAAGACCTACTCCTTGCTCAGTGAACTGGACACAACACCCCCTATTCACCGCCCAAGAATATATCTGACTAGTAAAAATATTAAAACCTATGTATTGATATCTCTCTGTAAGTCAGTCAAGTGGGTGTAAAGCGGCATAAACAAAGCAGTGAAAAGCTGCTAAACCCCATTATAAAAATCAATTACTTTTAAAAACACGTGAAACAAAGACAGTGAAAGAGAGAGAAATTCTTACAAAATTCGTTCAGGGGCTGTGATGCCACCTGGATTGACCATATCTACACCCACACGTGATTGAGACATAAGGGTGGGCACTCTTGGGGCTGAGAGGTTTGGTGAGGTTGGGTGAGCAAACGCAGACCCTTTAAAGTAATACTGCGTGGTAGCCATCCCATGGGTCCCAAATCTCCAGGTTCAAGGGCATCTTCCTACATCGAAAACATGCATGAGAAACCCAGAAGATGGTACACAGTGTGATCGGGGAAGGTTTCTAAAACGCACCTCATTTCTCATTTCCTTGTGCTCGGGTTCGCCATTCCAGACACTTTACTAGCAATCTCCCTCGTTAGAGAATCAGCACCTTTAACCTCCTGTTCCATAAAGGTTGCAATTTGTCCTCAGGATGAACGGGAAGAGGGGAAACCAATGAGAGACTAGCTCTAGGTGTTGGGACAGGCACGGCACAGGTCACTCTATTGTCCCATCAGGAAGAAGAATTAACCACGCGCTCAGTCTGCCGCCCGGAACCAGAATAGGGCCTGAAACAATCCTGCGCTTTTGCAGCCAGCTCCCAAAAAAGCGAGTTGAAAAATGGAGCTCAGGGGCACTGCAATTCACAAACCTGCAGAGTTATAAATATTAACTCTCGTTCACAAATATACTGAGAGTAGGCAACGAAGAGGATTTGGAAGCAAGGCAGAATTGCAGGAAACAGATTTCAGGAGGTAGATTCGAATCGCCTTTAAAGCACAGGAAAAGCAGCAAAAACTCCACAATGATGCCCTTGGCCAAAAAGGGCGTATGCGTTTTTTCCTGAATATATTCAGGAAAAAACGCATAAGCCCTTTTTGGTTAACCAAGCAACCTGGAAAGGCAAATCAGCGCTACAAAGAAGTCTCGCTTCCCATCGGTCAAAAGGGTCATGCTGAATAAAGTGTCAAAACCAGAAATGCAGGACAGGCTGTGGAGAAACAGGAGCCTTGCTACGCTGATGGTCGGGATGTAAATTGCCAACAGCCACTCTGGAGAAGTGTACGGTGTGTCCTGAAACATGTACAAAACTCAGCTTAGAGAGCATAGGGCACTTACACTCATCGGCGTATAAATTGGGAAAACTAAAAATCAGCAAGACACAAGCACCCCAGAGTTTAGGGCTGCTCTGTTGACAAGAACCTCCACTTCGTTACACCTTAAATATCCCAGGAAAGAGAAAAATGGATAAAGAAGTTGTGGTCCTTATGTACAATGGAATATCACTCAGCCATGAAATCAACGTCATAAGGCTAGTAGCAGCATGATGAGTGGATTTAGGTACGACGATTCTAAGTGAAATAAGTCACACAGAAAAGACACTTATCATAAGATATCACTTATAGAGGGAATGTAAAAACCGCTACCCTTGAACTGAATTACAAAACAGAACAGAGTCACACGGTTAGAAAACACACTACGGCTGCCTAACGGGAAAGGTGAGGTGGGGTGATGCATAAAACAAGGGTTTCAAATTAGCTCAGATACCGTTCCATAAACCCAATATGTAATAGACAAGACCTACTCCTTGCTCAGGGAACTGGACACAACACCCCCTATTCACCGCCCAAGAATATATCTGACTAGTAAAAATCTTAAAACCTATGTATTGATATCTCTCTGTAAGTGAGTCAAGTGGGTGTAAAGCTGCATAAACACAGCAGTGAAAAGCAGCTAAACCCCATTATAAAACTCAATTAATTTTTAAAACCCGTGAAACAAAGCCAGTGAAAGAGAGAGAAATTCTTACAAAATTCGTTCAGGGGCTGTGATGCCACCTGGATTGACCATATCTAGACCCACAGCTGATTGAGACATAAGGGTGGACACTCTTGGGGCTGAGGGGTTTGGTGAGGTTCGGTGAGCAAACGCAGACCCTTTAAAGTAATACTGCGTGGTACCCATCCCATGGGTCCCAAATCTCCAGGTTCAAAGGCATCCTCCTACATCGAAAACATGCATGAGAAACCCAGAAGAAGGTACACCGTTTGATCGGGAAAGGTTTCTAAAACGCACCTCATTTCTCATCTCCTTGTGCTCGGGTTCGCCATTCCACCCGCTTTACTAGCAATCTCCCTCCTTGGAGAATCAGCACCTTTAACCTCCTGTTCCGTACAGGTTGCAATTTGTCCTGAGGATGAACGGAAAGAGGGGGAACCAATGAGAGACTAGCTCTAGGTGTTGGGACAGGCACAGGTCACTCTATTGTCCCATCAGGAAGAAGAATTAACCACAGGCTCAGTCTGCCGCCCGGAAGCAGAATAGGGCCAGAAGCAATCCTGCGCTTTCGAGGCCAGCTCTCAAAAAGAGAGTTGAAAAATGGAGCTCAGGGGCACTGCAATTCCCATCCTGCAGAGTTATAAATGTTAACTGTCGTCCACAAATATATTGAGGGAAGGCAACGAAGAGGATTTGAAAGCAAGGCAGAATTGCAGGAAACAGATTTTAGGAGGTAGATTCGAATCGCCTTTAAAGCACAGGAAAAGCGGCAAAACCTCGACAATGATGCCCTTGACCAAAAAGGGCATATGCGTTTTTTCCTGAATATATTCAGGAAAAAACGCATATGCCCTTTTTGGCCAACCAAGCAACCTGGAAAGGCAAATCAGCGCTACAAAGAAGTCTCGCTTCCCATCGGTCAAAAGGGCCATGCTGAATAAAGTGTCAAAACCAGAAACGTAGGACAGGCCATGGAGAAACGGGAGCCTTGCTACGCTGATGGGCGGGATGTAAATTGCCAACAGCCACTCTGGAGAAGTGTACGGTGTGTCCTGAAATATTTACAATACTCAGCTTAGAGAGCATAGGGCACTTCCACTCATGGGCGTATAAATTGGGAACACTAAAAATCAGCAAGACACAGGCACCCCAAAGTTTAGGGCTGCTCTGTTGACAAGAACCTCCACTTCGTTACACCTTAAATATCCCAGGAAAGAGAAAAATGGATAAAGAAGTTGTGGTTCTTATGTACAATGGACTATCACTCAGCCATGAAATCAATGTCATAAGGCTAGTAGCAGCATGATGAGTGGATTTAGGTACGACGATTCTAAGTGAAATAAGTCACACAGAAAAGACACTTATCATAAGATATCACTTATAGAGGGAATGTAAAAACCGCTACCCATGAACTGAATTACCAAACAGAACAGAGTCACACATTTAGAAAACACACTATGGCTGCCTAACGGGAAAGGTGAGGTGGGGTGATGCATAAAACAAGGGTTTCAAATTAGCTCAGATACCGTTCCATAAACCCAATACGTAATAGACAAGACCTACTCCTTGCTCAGTGAACTGGACTCAACACCCCCTATTCACCGCCCAAGAATATATCTGACTGGTAAGTATCTTAAAACCTATGTATTGTTATCTCTCTGTAAGTAAGTCAAGTGGGTGTAAAGTGGCATAAACACAGCAGTGAAAAGCAGCTAAACCCCATTATAAAAATCAATTACTTTTAAAAACCCGTGAAACAAAGACACTGAAAGAGAGAGAAATTCTTACAAAATTCGTTCAGGGGCTGTGATGCCACCTAGATTGACCATATCTAGACCCACACCTGATTGAGACATAAGGGTGGACACTCTTGGGGCTGAGAGGATTGGTGAGGTTGGGTGAGCAAACGCAGACCCTTTAAAGTAATACTGCGTGGTACCCATCCCATGGCTCCCATATCTCTAGGTTCAAGGGCGTCTTCCTACATCGAAAACATGCATGACAAACCCAGAAAAAAGTACACCGTGTCATCGGGAAAGGTTTCTAAAACGCACCTCTTTTCTCATCTCCTTGTTCTCGGGTTCGCCATTCCAGCCGCTTTACTAGCAATCTCCCTCCTTGGAGAATCAGCACCTTTAACCTCCTGTTCCGTACAGGTTGCAATTTGTCCTGAGGATGAACGGGAAGATGGGGAACCAATGATAGACTAGCACTAGTTGTTGGGACAGGCACAGGCCACTCTATTTTCCCAACAGGAAGAAGAATTAACCACAGGCTCAACCTGCCCCCCGGAACCAGAATAGGGCCTGAAGCAATCCTGCGCTTTTGCTGCCAGCTCCCAAAAAAGCGAGTTGAAAAATGGAGCTCAGGGGCACTACAATTCACAAACCTGCAGAGTTATAAATGATAACTCTCGTCCACAAATATATTGAGGGAAGGCAACGAGGAGGATTTGAAAGCAAGGCAGAATTGCAGTAAACAGATTTCAGGAGGCAGATTCGAATCGCCTTTAAAGCACAGGAAAAGCGGCAAAACCTCGACAATGATGCCCTTTGCCAAAATGGGCGTATGCGTTTTCTCCTGAATATATTCAGGAAAAAACGACATACGCACTTTTTGGCCAGCCAAGCAACCTGGAAAGGCAAATCAGCGCTACAAAGAAGTGTCGCTTCCCATCGGTCAAAAGGGCCATGGTGAATAAAGTGTCAAAACCAGAAATGTACGACAGGCCACGGAGAAATGGGAGCCTTGCTACGTTGATGGGCGGGATGTAAATTGCCAACAGCCACTCTGGAGAAGTGTACGGTGTGTCCTGAAACATCTACAAAACTCAGCTTAGAGAGCATAGGGCACTTCCACTCATGGGCGTATAAATTGGGAAAACTAAAATTCAGAAAGACACAGGCACCCCAAAGTTTAGGGCTGCTCGGTTGACAAGAACCTCCACTTCGTTGCACCTTAAATATCCCAGGAAAGAGAAAAATGGATAAAGAATTTGTGGTCCTTATGTACAAAGGAATATCACTCAGCCATGAAATCAACGTCATAAGGCTAGTAGCAGCATGATGAGTGGATTTAGGTACGACGATTCTAAGTGAAATACGTCACACAGAAAAGACACTTATCATAAGATATCACTTATAGAGGGAATGTAAAAACCGCTACCCTTGAACTGAATTACAAAGCAGAACAGAGTCACGCGTTTAGAAAACACACTATGGCTGCCTTACGGGAAATGTGAGGTGGGGTGATGCATAAAACAAGGGTTTCAAATCAGCTCAGATATCGTTCCATAATCCCAATATATAATAGACAAGACCTACTCCTTGCTCAGTGAACTGGACACAACACCCCCTATTCACCGCCCAATAATATATCTGACTAGTAAAAATATTAAAACCTATGTATTGATATCTCTCTGTAAGTCAGTCAAGTGGGTGTAAAGCGGCATAAACAAAGCAGTGAAAAGCTGCTAAACCCCATTATAAAAATCAATTACTTTTAAAAACACGTGAAACAAAGACAGTGAAAGAGAGAGAAATTCTTACAAAATTCGTTCAGGGGCTGTGATGCCACCTGTATTCACCATATCTAGATCCGCAGCTGATTGAGAAATAAGGGTGTACGCTCTTGGGGCTGACAGTTTTAGTGAGGTTGAGTGAGCAAACACAGACCCTTTAAAGTAATGCTGAGTGGTACCCATCCAGTGGGTCCCAAATCTCCAGGTTCAAGGGCATCTTCCTACATCGAAAACATGCATGAGAAACCCTGAAGATGGTACACCGTGTGATCGGGAAAGGTTTCTAAAACGCACCTCATTTCTCATCTCCTTGTGCTCGGGTTCGCCATTCCAGACGCTTCACTAGCAATCTCCCTCCTTGGAGAATCAGCACCTTTAACCTCCTGTTCCATACAGGTTGCAATTTGTACTGAGGATGAACGGGAAGAGGGGGAACCAATGAGAGACTAGCTCTAGGTGTTGGGACAGCCACAGGTCACTCTAATTTCCCATCAGGAAGAAGAATTAATCAAAGGCTCACTCTGCCGCCCGGAAGCAGAATAGGGCCTGAAACAATCCTGCGCTTTTGCGGCCAGCTCCCAAAAAAGCGAGTTGAAAAATGGAGCTCAAGGGCACTCCAATTCACAAAACTGCAGAGTTATAAATGTTAACTCTCGTCCAAAAATATATTGAGGGAAGGAAACGAAGAGGATTTGAAAGCAAGGCAGAATTGCGGGAAACAGATTTCAGGAGGTAGATTCGAATCGCCTTTAAAGCACACGAAAGGCGGCAAAACCTCGACAATGATGCCCTTGGCCAAAAAGGGCGTATGCGTTTTTTCCTGAATATATTCAGGAAAAAACGCATACGCCCTTTTTGGCCAACCAAGCAACCTGGAAGGGCAAATCAGCGCTACAAAGATGTCTCGCTTCCCATTGGTCAAAAGGGCCATGCTGAATAAAGGGTCAAAACCAGAAATGCATGACAGGCCATGCAGACATGGGAGCATTGCTACGCTGATGGGCGGGATGTAAATTGCAAACAGCCACTCTGGAGAAGTGTACGGTGTGTCCTGAAACATTTACAAAACTCAGCTTAGAGAGCATAGGTCACTTCCACTCATGGGCGTATAAATTGGGAAAACTAAAAATCAGCCAGACAGAGACACCCCAAAGTTTAGGGCTGCTCTGTTGACAAGAACCTCCACTTCGTTACACCTTAAATATCCCAGGAAAGAGAAAAACGGATAAAGAAGTTGTGCTCCTTATGTACAATGGAATATCACTCAGCCATGAAATCAACGTCATAAGGCTAGTAGTAGCATGATGAGTGGATTTAGGTACGACGATTCTAAGTGAAATAAGTCACACAGAAAAAGACACTTATCGTAAGATATCACTTATAGAGGGAATGTAAAAACCGCTACCCTTGAACTGAATTACAAAACAAAACAGAGTCACACTTTAGAAAACACACTATGGCTGCTTATCGGGAAAGGTGAGGTGGGGTGATGCATAAAACAAGGGTTTCAAATTAGATCAGATACCGTTCCATAAACCCAATATGTAATAGACAAGACCTACTCCTTGCTCAGTGAACTGGACTCAACACCCCCTATTCACCGCCCAAGAATATATCTGACTAGTAAGAATCTTAAAACCTATGTATTGTTATCTCTCTGTAAGTGAGTCAAGTGGGTGTAAAACGGCATAAACACAGCAGTGAAAAGCAGCTAAACACCATTATAAAAATCAATTAATTTTAAAAACCCGTGAAACAAAGACAGAGAAAGAGAGAGAAATTCTTACAAAATTCGTTCAGGGGCTGTGATGCCACCTGCATTGACCATATCTAGACCCACAGCTGATTGAGACATAAGGGTGGTCACTCCTGGGGCTGAGAGGTTTGGTGAGGTTGGGTGAGCAAACGCAGACCCTTTAAAGTAATACTGCGTGGTACCCATCCCATGGGTCCCAAATCTCCAGGTTCAAGGGCATCTTCCTACATCGAAAACATGCATGAGAAACCCAGAAGATGGTCCACCGAGTGATCGGGAAAGGTTTCTAAAACGAACCTCATTTCTCATCTCCTTGTGCTCGGGTTCACCATTCCAGCCGCTTTACTAGCGATCCCCCTCCTTGGAGAATCAGCACCTTTAACCTCCTGTTCCGTACAGGTTGCAATTTGTCCTGAGGATGAACGGGAAGACGGGGAACCAATGAGAGACTAGCTCTAGATGTTGGGACATGCACAGGTCACTCTATTTTCCCATCAGGAAGAAGAATTAACCACAGGCTCAATCTGCCGCCCGGAAGCAGAATAGGGCCTGAGGCAATCCTGCGCTTTTGCGGCCAGCTCCCAAGAAAGCGATTTGAAAAATGGAACTCGGGGGCACTGCAGTTCACAAACCTGCAGACTTATAAATGATAACTCTCGTCCACAAATATATTGAGGGAAGGCAACGAGGAGGATTTGAAAGCAAGGCAGCATTGCAGGAAACAGATTTCAGGAGGCAGAATCGAATCGCCTTTAAAGCACAGGAAAAGCGGCAAAACCTCGACAATGATGCCCTGAATATATTCAGGAAAAAACGCATACGCCCTTTTTGGCCAACCAAGTAAACTGGGAAGGCAAATCAGCGCTACAAAGAAGTCTCGCTTCCCATCGGTCAAAAGGGTCATGCTGAATAAAGTGTCAAAACCAGAAATGCCGGACAGGCCATGGAGAAACGGGAGCCTTGCTACGCTGATGGGCGGGATGTAAATTGCCAACGGCCACTCTGGAGAAGTGTACGGTGTGTCCTGAAACATCTACAAAACTCAGCTTAGAGAGCATAGGGCACTTCCACTCATGGGCGTATAAATTGGGAAAACTAAAAATCAGCAAGACACAGGCACCCCAAACTAAAGGGCTGCTCTGTTGACAAGAACCTCCACTTCGTTACACCTTAAATATCCCAGGAAAGAGAAAAATGGATAAAGAAGTTGTGGTACTTATGTACAATGGAATGTCACTCAGCCATGAAATCAACGTCATAAGGCTAGTAGCAGCATGATGAGTGGATTTAGGTACGACGATTCTAAGTGAAATAAGTCACACAGAAAAAGACACTTATCATAAGATATCACCTATAGAGGGAATGTAAAAACCGCTGCCCTTGAACTGAATTACAAAACAAAACAGAGTCACACTTTAGAAAACACACTATGGCTGCTTATCGGGAAAGGTGAGGTGGGGTGATGCATAAAACAAGGGTTTCAAATTAGATCAGATACCGTTCCAGAAACCCAATATGTAATAGACAAGACCTACTCCTTGCTCAGGGAACTGGACTCAACACCCCCTATTCACCGCCCAAGAATATATCTGACTAGTAAGAATGTTAAAACTTATGTATTGATATCTCTCGGTAAGTGAGTCAAGTGGGTGTAAAGCTGCATAAACACAGCAGTGAAAAGCAGCTAAACCCCATTATAAAAATCAATTAATTTTAAAAACCCGTGAAACAAAGAGAGTGAAAGAGAGAGAAATTCTTACAAAATTCGTTCAGGGGCTGTGATGCCACCTGGATTGACCATATCTAGACCCGCAGCTGATTGAGACATAAGGGTGGACACTCTTGGGGCTGAGAGGTTTGGTGAGGTTGGGTGAGCAAACGCAGACCCTTTAAAGTAATACTGCGTGGTACCCATCCCAAGAGTCCCAAATCTCCAGGTTCAAGGCCATCTTCCTATATCGAAAACATGCATGAGAAACCCAGAAGATGGTCCACCGAGTGATCGGGAAAGGTTTCTAAAACGCACCTCATTTCTCATCTCCTTGTGCTCGGGTTCGCCATTCCAGCCGCTTTACTAGCAATCTCCCTCCTTGGAGAATCAGCACCTTTAACCTCCTGTTCCATACAGGTTGCAATTTGTCCTGAGGATGAACGGGAAGAGGGGGAACCAATGAGAGACTAGCTCTAGGTGTTGGGACAGGCACAGGTCACTCTATTTTCCCATCAGGAAGAAGAATTAACCACAGGCTCAGTCTGCCGCCCGGAAGCAGAATAGGGCCTGAGGTATCCTGCGGTTTTACGGCCAGCTCCCAAGAAAGCGATTTGAAAAATGGAGCTCAGGGGCACTGCAGTTCACAAACCTGCAGACTTATAAATGATAACTCTCGTCCACAAATATATTGAGGGAAGGCAACGAGGAGGATTTGAAAGCAAGGCAGCATTGCAGAAAACAGATTTCAGGAGGCAGATTCGAATCGCCTTTAGAGCACAAGAAAAGCGGCAAAACCTCGACAATGATGTCCTGGGCCAAAAAGGGCGTATGCGTTTTTTCCTGAATATATTCAGGAAAAAACGCATACGCCCTTTTTGGCCAACCAAGTAAACTGGGAAGGCAAATCAGTGCTACAAAGAAGTCTCGCTTAGCATCGGTCAAAAGGGTCATGCTGAATAAAGTGTCAAAACCAGAAATGCCGGACAGGCCATGGAGAAACGGGAGCCTTACTACGCTGATGGGCGGGATGTAAATTGCCAACGGCCACTCTGGAGAAGTGTACCGTGTGTCCTGAAACATTTACAAAACTCAGCTTAGAGAGCATAGGGCACTTCCACTCATGGGCGTATAAATTGGGAAAACTAAAAATCAGCAAGACACAGGCACCCCAAAATAAAGGGCTGCTCTGTTGACAAGAACCTCCACTTCGTTACACCTTAAATATCCCAGGAAAGAGAAAAATGGATAAAGAAGTTGTGGTCCTTATGTACAATGGGATATCACTCAGCCATGAAATCAACGTCATAAGGCTAGTAGCAGCATGATGAGTGGATTTAGGTACGACGATTCTAAGTGAAATAAGTCACACAGAAAAAGACACTTATCATAAGATATCACTTATAGAGGGAATGTAAAAACCGCTACCATTGAACTGAATTACAAAACAGAACAGGGTCACACGTTTAGAAAACACACTATGGCTGCCTAACGGGAAAGGTGAGGTGGGTGATGCATAAAACAAGGGTTTCAAATTATCTCAGATACCGTTCCATAAACCCAATACGTAATAGACAAGACCTACTCCTTGCTCAGTGAACTGGACACAACACCCCGTATTCACCGCCATATAATATATCTGACTAGTAAGACTCTTAAAACCTATGCATTGATATCTCTCTGTAAGTGAGTCAAGTGGGTGTAAAGCGGCATAAACACAGCAGTGAAAAGCAGCTAAACCCCATTATAAAAATCAATTACTTTTAAAACCCCGTGAAACAAAGAGAGTGAAATAGAGAGAAATTCTTACAAAATTCGTTCAGGGGCTGTGATGCCACCTGGATTGACCATATCTAGACCCACAGCTGATTGCCACATAAGGGTGGACACTCTTGGGGCTGAGAGGTTTGGTGAGGTTGGGTGAGCACACGCAGACCCTTTAAAGTAGTACTGCATGGTACCCATTCTATGGGTCCCAAATCTCCAGGTTCAAGGGAGTCTTCCTACAGCGAAAAAATGCATGGGAAACCCAGTGGATGGTATAGAGTGTGATCGAGAAAGGTTTCTGAAACGCACCTCATTTCTCATCTCCTTGTGCTCGGGTTCGCCATTCCAGCCGCTTTACTAACAATCTCGCCACTTGGAGAATCAGCACCTTTAACCTCCTGTTCCGTACAGGTTGCAGTTTGTCCTGAGGATGAATGGGAAGAGGGAGGAACCCATGAGAGGCAAGCTCTAGGTGTTGGGACAGGTATAGGTCACTCTAATTTCCCATCAGGAAGAAGAATTAACCACAGGCTCAGCCTGCTCCACGGAACCACAATAGGGCCTTAAGCAATCCTGCGGTTTTTCGGCCAGCTTCCAAAAAAGCGAGTTGAAAAATGGAGATCAGGGGCACTGCAATTCACAATCCTGTAGAGTTATAAATGGTAACTCTCGTCCAAAAATATATTGAAGGAAGGCAAAGAAGAGGATTTGAAAGCAAGGCAGAATTGCACGAAATATATATAGTTCATATGTTAAGTGTTTATATACATTTAACATACATTAGCCTATTTAGGTTAGCCCCAGAATCCTAATTTTTCCATCCTTCCACCTTTCATTTTGGTTAACCATTAGTTTGTTTTATAAGTCTGTGAGTGTCTTTTTCTGTGGAAGTATGTTCATTGGTAGCAATCTTAGGATCACTTGTATAAATGGTATCATAGGATATTTGTCATTCCCTTTTGACTTACTTTACCTAATATGATTATTTCTAGGCTCATTTTTAATCCTGAAAACGGCACTCTTCGTTTTCTTCCCGAGGCTACTATTCCATTCTGTACATATACCACTTCTTCTTTGTCAATTCATCTGTTTATGGACCTTTTTTTTGCTTCCATGTCTTGGCTATTTCAATATTGCTGAAGTGCACATTTGCCTGCCTCTGTCTTTCCGATTCTGGTGGTCTTAGATTATAGGCCCAAAAGGTGCCCTGCCACATCATCTGGTAGCTCAATTTTTACCTTGTACAGCAGCTCCATTCAGTTTTTGTTAGTGCTGTTACCACTTTACATCCCACCAGCTGCTAGAAGGTACAAAGTTCTCTAAAACCCCTTCAGCATTTATAGTTTGTAAACGTTTTGCTGATGGTCATTTGACTGGTGTGAGCTGAAACTTTTTGGAGGTTGGATTTGCATGTGGCTAATAATTCCTTATACTGAGATTTAGGCATGTCCTTTTTTTCTTTTCCTCTTTTTTTTTTTTTAAAGAGTGAGTACAACTTCTCTCTTCATATTGACTTTTTGAAAAATTTGTCATGTGTTGAATTTTCTTGCCTATTCCCTACCCCAGGGCATTTTTTGAGGGGAGGTGTCATTTACAGCCCTGCTGTCCTTTTGACTATTAAGCAAACATTAGCTCTGGGTTTAAAGCTGCTATTGTGAGAAACAGCCACAAGGCGGCAGCATTATTACGTTCTCAACCCTTGTTACTAGGGCAACAGAGTCTTCCTGGAGGTAGTGTTCCGAGGTTGTACATTAGAGAGGAATGTGCGGGAACAAGCCCCCAGATTTCAGGAGGTAGATAAGAATCGCCTTTAGAGCACATGAAAAGCGGCAAAACGTCTACAACGATGCACTTGGCCAAAAAGGGCGTATGCGTTTTTTCCTGAATATATTCAAATCAGCACTACAAATAATTCTCACTTCCCATCCGTCCAAAGGCCATCCAAAACAGTGTAAAAACCAGAAGTGCAGGACAGGCCAGGGAGAAAAGGGAGCCTTGTTAGGCTGATGGGCGGGATGTAAATTGCCAACGGCCACTCTGGAGAAGTGCATGGTGTTTCCTAAAACATCTAAAAAACACAGCTAGAGAGCATAGGGCCCTTCCACTCGTGGGCGTATAAAATGGGAAAACTAAAAATCAACAAGACACAGGCACCCCAAAGTTTAGGCCTGCTCTGTTTACAAGAACCTCCACTTCAGTACACCTTAAATATGCCAGGATAGAGAAAAATGGATAAAGAAGTGTGGTATTTATGTACAATGGAATATCACTCAGCCATGAAATCAATGTCATACGGCTACTAGAAGCATGATGAGTGGATTTAGGTACGATGTTTCTAAGTGAAATAAGTCACACAGAAAGAGACACTTATCATAAGATATCACTTATAGAGGGAAAGTAAAAATCGCTACACATGACCTGATTACAAAACAGAACAGAGTCACACATTTAGAAAACACTGGTTGGCTGCTTAACTGGAAAGGTGAGGTGGGGTGAGGCATAAAACAAGGGTTTGAAATTAGCACACATACCGTTCCATAAACCAAATATGTAACAGACAACACCTACCCGTTGCTCAGTGAACTGGACTCAACGCCCCCTATTCACCACACAAGAGTATATCTGACTAGTAAGAATCTTAAAACCTATGTATTGATATCTCTCTGTAAATGAATCAAGTCGGTAAAAAGCGACATAAACACAGCAGTGAAAATCAGCTAAACCCCATTATAAAAATACATTACAAAAAAAACCCCAACAAAGACAGTGAAAGAGAGAGAAATTCGTACAAAGTTCATTCAGGGGCAGTGAAGCAACCTGGATCGACCGTATCCAGACACACAGCTGGATTAGATATAAGGCTGGACACTCTTGGGGCTGAGAGGATTGGTGAGGTTGGGTGAGCAAACGCCTACCCTTTAAAGTAATAGTGCGTGGTACCCATTGTATGGGTCCCAAATCTCCAGGTTCAAGGGAATCTTCTTACAGCGAAAAAATGCATGGGAAACCCAGTGGATGGTATACAGTGTGATCGGGAAAGGTTTCTGAAACGCACCTCATTCCTCATCTCCTGGTGCTCGGGATCGCCATTCCATCCGCTTTACTAACAATCTCCCCACTTGGAGAATCAGCACCTTTAACCTCCTGTTTCGTACAGGTTGCAATTTGTCCTGAGGATGAATGGGAAGAGGGGGAACCCATGAGAGGCTAGCTCTAGGTGTTGGGAAAGGCACAGGTCACTCTAATTTCCATCAGGAAGAAGAATTAACCACAGGCTCAGCCTGCCCCAGGGAACCAGAATAGGTCCTGAAGCCATCCTGCGCTTTTGCGGCCAGCTCCCAAGAAAGCGAGTTGAAAAATGGAACTCAGGGGCACTGCAATTCACAAACCTGCAGAATTATAAATGATCACTCTCGTCCAAAAATATATTGAGGTAAGGCAACGAAGAGGATTTCAAAGCAAGACAGAATTGCAGGAAACAGTTTTTCACAGGTAGATTGGACTCGCCTTTAAAGCACATGAAATTCTGCAGATCTTCGACAATGATGCAGTTGGCCAAAAAGGGCGTCTGCGTTCTTTCCTGAATAAATTTTGGAAAAAATGCAGATGCTCTTTTTGGCTAACTAAACAAGCGGGCAATGCAAATCAGCATTACAAAAATGTCTCACTTCGCATTGGTCAAAAGGCCCATGCTGAAAAAGTGTAAAACCCAGAAATGCAGGACAGGCCATGGAGAAAAGGGAGCCTTGTTATGCTGATCGGCGGGATGTAAATTGCCACCGGCCACTCTTGAGAAGTGTATGCTGTATCTTAAAACTTCTAAAACACAGAGCTACAGAGCATACAGCACTTCCCCTCATGGACGTATATCTTGGGAAAACCAAAAAATCGACAAGACACAGGCACCCCAAAGTTTAGGGCTGCTCTGTTTAGAAATGCCTCGATTTGGGTACAACTTACATGTCCTTGGAAGGAAAAAATGGATAAAGAAGATGTGGTACTTATGTACAATGGAATATTACTCAGCAATTAAATCAATGAAATAAGGCCAGTGGCAGCAACTCGTGGAGACTGAGGTACGATCATCCTAAGTGACATAAGTCAGACATAAAAAGAGACTTATCATAAGGTATCACTTATAGATAGTATCTAAAAATGCCTTCACATGAACACAATTACAAAACAGAAACGGAGTCACACATTTAGAAAACACACTTATTGCTGCTAAAGGAGAAAGGTGGGGCAGGGTGATGCATAAACCAGGAGGTTGAAATTAGCACAGATACGGTTCCATAAACAAAATAGGTATTCGACAGCACCTACTCTATAGCTCAAAGAGCTGGACTCAGCACACTGTTATCACCAGAAAAGGATATATAAGACTGGTAAGAATCTGTAAAAGAATGTATTGATGTCTCTCTTTAAGTGAATCAAGTGGATAGATGTAGAGCAGGAAGAAACACAGTATTGAAAATCAGCTATACCCCATTATAAAATTAAATAACAAGAACAAAATAAAGACAGTGAGAGAGAGAGAGAAATTCTTACAAAATTTGTTCAAGGGCTGTGATGCAACCTGGACTGACCATATCTAGACACAGAGCTGGTTGGGAACTAAGGCTCTACACTCGTTGGTCTGAGAGGCTTCGTGAGGATGGGACAGCAAATGCAGCACTTTTAGAGTAATACTGCCTGGCCCCCATTCCATGGGTCCCATACCTCCAGGTGCAGGGGACCCTTCCTACAGCTAAAACATGCATGGCACATCCAGAGGATGGTACACCGTCTGATCGGGAAGACTTTGGAAAAGTCACCTCATCTCCACGTCTCCTGGTATTCGGGTTCCCCAGCTCCTTTCCTTAGAGTCTCCCCACTTTGGGAAGGCAGCACACTCAACAGCCGGTTCTGCACGGCTTGGAATTTTCCGGTGAAGAAGGGGAATAGCGGGATGGAATGAGACACAAGCCTTAGATGTTTGGACAGACATATGCTACTCTAGTTTCCTACCTGGAAGAAGAATTTCCCTATCCTTCAGGTGCCCCAGTAACTGGAATGGGTCTGTAGAAATCCTGCCCCTTTGTGTCTGCTTCCCTAAACAAGTTGAAAACCGGTGCTCAGGGGCACTGCAATTCACAAACATGCAGGGTTGTAATGGACACCTCTAATGGAGTCATTTCTTGAGCCAAGTATTCGTAAAGGCCTTGTAAGCAAGGCAGAATTGCAGGAAAGGGATTTCAAGGGGTAGTTTGCACTCGTCATTAAAGCACATGCAAAGCTGCTGAACATCCCCAGTGATGCAGTTTGCCAAAAAGGCCGTATGCGTTATTCCTTAATATATTCAGGAAAAACCCTTACTCCATTTTTGACCAACAAAACAGGCGGGCAATGTAAATTAATACTACAAAGAGATATCACTTCACACCAGTCAGAATGGCCAACCTCACAAACTGTAAAACCTGAAATGCAGGACAGGGCGTGGAGAAAAGGGAACCCTGACAAGCTGATGGTGGGAATGTAAATTGCTAACAGCCACTCTGGAGAAGTGGGTGGTGATTCCTTAAAAATCTAAAAACCAGAGCTTCAGAGCATATGGCGCTTCCACTCCTGGGCCTGTATCTTGGAAAAAACGTAAATTGACAGGACCAAGGCACTCTAAAATTTATGCAGCCCTGTTTACAAGAGCCTCTACTCGGAAGCGACCTAAAAGTCCTTGGAAGGAAGAATGGATAAAGAAATTATGGTAGATATGTACAATGGAATATTACTCAGCCATGAAGTGAATGAAATAAGGCCATTTAGGGCCACTCAGAAGGACCTACATACATTCATACTAAGTGTCATAAATCAGGCAATGAAAAATATCATATGATATTACTTATCGGTGGAATCTAAAAATTGATAGAAAGGTACTATCTTACAACACCGAAACAGAGTCCCAGACTTAGAACACAAACTTATGGTTACCAAACTGGAAAGGTGTGTTGGAGGTATAAATCATGAGGTTGGAGTTAGTATATACATATTTACAGAGAGAAAACTTGTAATCAACATGGACCTGCTGTAGAGCACTTGGAACTCTTCTCAACACCCTTTAGTAACCTCACTGGGAAAATAATTCTAAAAAGAATATATAGTTATCTCTGTATAAATGAATCATGTTGGTGTATGTCAAAAATGAACACAACATGATAAATCAACTATATACTCCATTATAAATTTAAAATTAAATTAAAGTAAAGAAAAATGATCACTAAATTTGTTTAGTCGCAGTGAATGTACTAGTGTCACATCCCTGGACACAGACACAATTTGGTCCCAAGGCTGGACTGTTGTGGGCCTGAGGACCTCGGGAGGATATGCCAGCTAATTCGCCCCCCTTGAACATGTAGTACCTGGTCCCCTCTGCATGGGATCACTATCTACAGGTCTAAGTGTGCCCTCATACTACTAAACCAACCCTCTGACACCCAAAGGATGGTGGACTCTCTGGGCTGGATGACATTTGGAAAATCACCTGCTCTCAACATATCCTGGTGTTTGGGTTCCGACCTCCCGACTCCTTCGTAAGGGTCATCCCACTCTACAAGACAGCACCCTCAACAGGTGATTTTGCAGGGGTTTATACTTGTTCGGGGGATGAAGGGTAAGGGGGAAGAAGGAATGGGACAGAAGCCCTTACATGTTTGGTCAGGCACATTCCACTCTAATTTAATACCCAAGAACAGGACTTGCCCTACATCTAAGGTTGTGTCAGTAACCAGAGAGGGACAGTAGAAATCCTGCCGCCTTCTGTTTCCCATAACAACAATTCTAAAACTGGACCTTATACGCACTTCATATTCACAACGCCTGGGGAGCTGTAAATGACAACAGCCCTCAAAAAATGTCTTGGGGTAGGTAATCGAAGTAGACTTCAAAACAAGGCAACCTTTCAATAACCCTTTTTCAAGGGATCAATCTTACTGACACTGTTCAAAAAAAAAAAAAGCACATATGAAGATACTCACCATTGCTTTATGTTAGAAAAATGCAAATCAGATGTACAAAGAAGTATCACCTGGAACCACTCAGAATAGCCATCATCACAATGTCTACAAACAAGAAATGCTTCAGAGGGTGTGGAAAAAAGAGAAATCTACTACTTATTATTTTTTTTAATCTGCGTTGGGTCTTCGTTGCTGCGCGTGGCATTTCTATAGTTGCAGCAAGCGGGGGCTACTCATCGTTGTGGTACGAAGCCTTCTCTTTGTGGTGGCTTCTCTTGTTGTGGAGCACAAGCTGTAGGCACACAGGATTCAGTAGTTGTGGCTCGTGGGCTCTAGAGCGCAGACTGAGTAGTTGTGGTGCACGGGCTTACTTGTTCTGTGGCATGTGAGATCTTCCCGGCCAGGGCTCGAACCTGTGTCCCCTGAACTGGCAGGCAGATTCTTAACCACTGCGCCACCAATTCTATGCTATCGGTGGCAATGCCAATTGGTAACAGCCACTATGGAGCACAGAATGGAGGTTACCAGAGTAAGAGGAGGTGGGAGGGATAAATTGGAAATTGGGATTGACATATACACACCACTATATATAAAAGAGATAACAAATAAGGGCTTACTGTATAGCACAGGGAACTCTACTCAATACTCTGTAATGACCTGTATGGGAAAGGAATCGAAAAAGGATTGGACATATGTATAACTGCTTCACTGTGCTGTGCAGCAGAAAGTAACACAACATTGTAAATCAACTCTATTCCAACAAAATTGAAACTTAAATGAAATGAAGTAAAATAAAATAAAATAAAATAGAGCTACCAGATGATCCAGCAAGTTCACTCCTGTGTGCATATCTGGAGGAAAGTATAAATCGAAAAGACACATCTTCCCCAATGTTCACTGCAACACTCTTTACAATAGCGAAGACATGGAAGCAACCAAAATGTCCATCAACATATGAATATAGGTAAAGAATATGTGATACATATATATAAAGGAATATGACTCAGCCATAAAATAGAAGAAAATAATGCCAGTTGCAGTAACATGGATGGACCTAGAGATGATTGTACTAAGTGAAGTAAGTCAGACAGAGTAAGACAAATATTGGGTGATATCACTTCTAGGTGGAAGCTAAAAATTGATACAAATGAACTAACTTACAAAACAGAGGCAGACTCACAGACTTGGAAAACAAACTTATGGTTACCAAAGGGGAGAGGTGGGGGGTAGGGATAAATCAGGAGCTTGGGGTAAACATACGAATATGACTATATATAACAGATAAGCAACAAGGACCTACTGTATAGCACAGGGAGCTCTACTCAGTATTCTGGGAATACCGTTATCAGAAAAGAATCTGAAAAAGAATGAATATATGCATATGTGTAACTGAATCACTTGCTGTGCAGCTGAAATGAACACAACACTGTAAATCAACTATACTCCAATAAAATTTAAATTTCAAAATAAAGAAAATCACCTATATTTCAAAAGAAAAAAAAAAAAAAGAATTCCCATCTCTTTATATGGCTTGATAGCTTACTTTTTTAGTGCTCAATATTATCCCATTCCCAGAATATATTAATACTATATCATTTCATTCACCTATTGGAGGACACCTTAGTTTCATTCACATTTTGGCAATATTGAATTAGGTGCTATAAATATCCATATGCAGGTTTTCCTCTGGAAGTATGTTTTTTAAACTACTTTCAGTAAATATCCATGAGAACACTTGACGGATTGTACAGTAAGGGAATGCTCAATATTCTAGCAAGTGTCAATCAGACTACCAAAGTAGCTGTATTATTTTTCATTTCCACCAATGACAAATGACATTTCCTATTGTCCCACATCTCCTACAGAATTTGTTCTTGTCATTGTTCACATTTTAGCCATTCTAAGTGTTACATAGTGGTATGTAATTGTATTTTTAATTTGCTTTTTCATGGCAGCATGTAATCTGGATTATTCTTCTGTATACTTATATGCTTAGTGTCTATTTTCTTTGGTGAGGTGTCCATAAAGTATATTGGTCCACATTTTATTTAGGTTGCTTTCATTTTTTTCTACCCAATCTGTATTTGTTTTATTTATTTTCGTGCCTTATTGCATTAGCAAGGACTTGGAGTAAAATATGGAAAAGGAGTCATGAAAGGGGACATCCTTGCTTTTACCTGAACTTAGTGGAAAAGCTTCATGGTTTTGACCATTAATCATGATGTAAGATAAAAGTTTCCTGTAAATCTTTGTTATCAACTTGAGAAAGCTCCAGTCTATTTCTTTAACTGAGAGTTTTTTATGAAGAATGGGTGTTAGATTTTTTCAAAGTTCTTCTGAATCTATTGATATGCTAATGATTGTCTTTAAGGTGTTGATGTGATGGATATAATTATTTGATTCTAGAATGTTGAGCAAGCCTTTCATACCTGGGATTATTTCCTCTCATTCATGATATAAAATTCTCTCAAAATATTGTTGGATTCGATTTGGTAATATTTTGTTGAGGATTTTTGCATTGATGTTCCTGAGAGATATTGGTCAGTTTTCTTTACTATTCATATGTTCTTCTAAGTTTGGATGTTGTGGATTTAGTGTCAGACATTCATTTGGGGAGATTCTCAGTCATTTTTAAAAAAAAATATTTTCTGTTCTTTATTATCTTTATTCTCCTCCTGCTATACCCATTATGTATAGGTCACAGCATTTTTCATTGTTCCACAATTATTGATTACTCTGTTCTGTTGATTTCTTTCCTGCCCATTTTCTCTTTTCTTTTGAGATTTAAAGGTTTCTCCTGATATGTCTTCAAGCTCACAGATATTTCTCCTCAGCCAGCTCTTTGACTGCTAAAACAAAATACGAGAGACTTGGTATTTTATAAACAACAGAATATTTTTTGTTTTCTCATAATTGCTGAGGCTGAAAAGTTCAAGAACAAGTAACCAGGGGCTTCCCTGGAGGTGCAGTGGTTAAGAATCTGCCTACCAATAAAGGGGACAAGGGTTCGAGCCCTGGTCCAGGAAGATCCCACATGCCATGGAACAACTAAGCCCGTGCACCACAAATACTGAGCCTGTGCTCTAGAGTCCACAGGCCACAACTACTGAGCCCGTGAGCCACAACTACTGAAACCCACACGCCTAGAGCCCGTGCTCCACAACAAGAGAAGCCACTCAATGAGAAGCCCACGCACCGCACCAAAGACCCAACACAGCCAAAAAATTAATTAATTAATTATCTAATTAATTTTTTTAAAAAAAGAACAAGTTGCCAGCTGACTTAGTGTCTGGCGAGGGACCAATTTCTGGTTCATAATGTGGGTCTTCTCGCTCGGCAATGAAATCATGGAATGGGCATAAGGTCTTCTGTGTGCTACATTTATTAGGTCACTAATCCCATGTTTGAGGTCTCTGGCCTCATAACCTAAACACCTCCCAAAAGCCCCACCTCCTAATACCATCAACATGGGAGCTGGGTTTCAAAAGTTTAAAATTAGAGGTACAAAATATTTACACCATAACAGGGACCACAGAGTTAACTGATTTTTCCTTTCATGTTAAAGGTTTGCACATTTATATTTATTATATAATCCCAAAACCCTTGTTTTTTTTTTTTTATAAGATTCTTTTTCCGTATACGCCAGTACAGACCACTGAGTAGAGTTCCCTGTGCTATAAAGCAGGTCTTTATCTATTTTATATATAGTAGTGTGTATAAGTCAGTCCCAATCTCCCAATTTATCCCTTCCCCACTTATCCCCTGGTAACCATAAGTTTGTTTTCTATATCCATGATTCTATTTCTGTTGTGTAAATAAGTTCATTTGTACCTTTTTTTTTTCTTTTTTAGATTCCTCATATAAGCAATATCATATGATATCTGTCTTTCTGTGTCTGACTTGCTTCACTCAGTATAACAATCTCTAGGTCCATCCATGTTGCTACAAAACCCTTAATTGTTAAGGATAACTCTCAATTTTTCCCAGTATCATCAGCAATTCTTTCTGGCAGACACGTGATAACACTTTTTAAACAGGGATATTGAGACCAAGGCTCCTGACCTGCAAACAAACAAAACATCATTCATATAGTGAAAACTTTGCAAATCAAAGGATGAAAGCACTTGGTCTAAATCCCTTTGCACCCACTGCTGACAGAGGGCAGAGGAGTTTGACTCACTAATCTTCCTTACGTGCACTTCTTCCTAATGGGGTATTCCATCTAAAACTTATAAGAAGCGGGGATGTATCATGGAACACACCAATCGCTACTACAGATTCTGAAGCAGCAAAAAACAAACAAACAAACAAACAAAAAAAAACATGATGAATCCATCCAAAGGGTTCTGTCCACACTGTTACAATAGTTTCCCTCACACTGTGAACACTTTTCAAACCCTATCACTTGAACCTATTTTTATTTTTTTCAACAAAAATAACGTTAATCTGCAGTCAGACACTCCAGTAATATTACACTATCCCTTGTGCAAGTATGTAGGGATTTGAGGAGTTATGGGAGGCCACCATGAGAGGTTGCCTAGAGTAATTAGGACATTTCATTTAATGTTGGTTCTTCTCCCTAAGATGTCTGCTATCCTCTGCTTTTTGTAGCTACTAGCATTGAGAAAGTGACCAAGATAAGGCCCTTCTCTTTTACTGCCCATGAATGCAACTGTGATTAACCCCACAGAACTTGGTGCTTCCAGAATCCCCTGAACCTACTGACCCTCCATGCATGGCATGGCATAGATAAGGATGGTGACGTGTATCCTTGTATAGAGCATGTTATAAAATGTTTGACTCTTCCCTTCCTCATAATTCCAAAGAATAGATTTCTTTGGATTTCTGCTTAATGCTGCTGGAGTTGGTACATAAGTTGAGGGAGGTATCAGGGCACACCAAAAGAGAGGGTAACTGCACAGAAAATACAAGCAGGTACATTTCTGTGTAGTTTCAAGCAGCTTATTTGCTATATCAACCATGGTGACATGTTGACCCTTCCTCTTTCTACTAGTAGTACAACAAACATAAAGGATATTTAGGCTGCTTGTTTTATCCCCACCTCTCACAATTGATCTGCATTAACGTATAGGACAATGAAGGGCCCTTTCTACCATCTTAACCAATATTTGAGAACTAGAAAATGTCCAGATTTTTCTGGGGTTTATTTTCATATTCCCCAATCAGGCCTATGAAGGAATCTTACCTATTGTGTTTAATGAAGTCATATCTCTGACGGCATCCCATCATCAACAAAACTGGAAAGAAATTTGAAGGGTCTTCGATTTTACCATATTTGAAATAACAATATTTTAGCCTGAGACGTTTTTTGGATTTTAGAAAAAAATATTTTAAATGAGACAAAAAATCATTTTTATGACACAAAAAGACAGCAATAGTTTTATATTTGTATCTGTTCCACTTGCACACAAGTGTCTCATGGTGTTATGTAAAGCTCTCCTGTTGGGTGCTGTGCATGGTGCAAGTATGGATTAAAGCTTAGGAATCTTAAGCTTCAGTCACCTGAAACATTTAAATTAGGATGCAAGCAATCCTGTCCAACATTTGAAAAGAGCAAGACACTTTCTTTATTTTATTAGTTAGGTAATTAATCTGTCTTTTCCCCAAGGAGAGAAACAAGTGGCATCTTCCATCAATGTGTTGCACAAATATCTTTGAACAGAGAGTGCAAGCAGAGGCTGATACAGGATGTGAAAAAAAAAAAAAATGAGAGACCCTTGTGGCATTTTCTCCTAACTTATTGCAATCCTCCATTTAAAATGTGGGAATAATCAATCTTTTGAGGAAAAAGGCCCAAGGAAGGTTTTTCCTTCTGTGGAATAATGGGATTGCTAAAGATTTCAGGAGGCAAGACGAATTAGTGAGAATGACCATGAGAAATCAGAGAAAAGTCAGATCCATGGATGAAGTGATATTTACCACTGTGAATCAATGAGAAGTAGGAGCAAATGAAAAGAAAGCTGATACAACATTTTCTGAATAAATGTAACCTTTCAGCTGTCATAGAAAAATGAATGCTCACTATGATACAACATATTTAGTTTAGAAAGTTAACTTAAATTTAAAGCTTAATAATTACATTTATTGAAGAAATGAAAACATATTTGTGGTTTAGAATAAATAATGTGTTCTGCTACAGGTAAGAAGACTACATAAATAAATAGAAATAAGACTAAATAAATAAAGAGGAAAATAACAAATTAGATGTTATTAACATTAAAAACTGACACTCATCTAAAGAAAGAGAAGGAGAGACAGAAAGAGAGAAGAACTCATCTCAAGCATGTATTAAAAACTCCTAAATAAGAAGTCTTCAGATGTTAAAAAAAAGGAAGTCTTCAATAAGAAGATAATGGAATAGCAAAATGGGGAAATATACCAAAACATATTTCAAAAAAGAGAGTACAGAATGTTAAGTAATCATATCAAAAGATGCTTGGCTTCTTAGTAGTCAATTAAATGCAAAAGCGTGATACCTGGAATTATCACTCACCAACCAGAAAGTTCAAATGAAAATGACAGGTATTATCAAGTTTGACAAGAATGTGTATAATCCTTGAATCTCATTCACTGCTGCTGAAGATGAAAAATCATACAAATGTTTTGAAAATATTTAGAAATATCTAAAAAGATAAACACAAGAAAGCTATGACTCGAAAATTTTACTACTACGTGTATACTGAACAATAATTTATACACACACCACCAAAGCTCAAGTTCTAGAATTTATATACCAGTGCTGTTCTCAATACACACAAACTGAAAATCACTCATATTGTAATACACATTGGAATAAATTAATTAATAGTTAAATATTTACATTATGGAATCCTATGCAACAGTGGCAATGCATGATCACAACAACAGGCAACCATATAGGCATATTCACAAACAACATAAAATAAAAAAAGCCCAATCCAAAAGTGATTTTGCTGTGCCATAACATTTATATAAAATACAAAATACAGGTAAAGTTATCTTTTTGTTAGATACCAGAACAATATTAAACCTTAAGGGGAGTCACTAGAATGGGACCAGGGGGCCTCTGAGTATCTGGCAATTTTCTGTGTCTTTATCTAGAAGCTATGTTTAGAGTGTATTCAGATGCTGTATTTTCTGAAATTTGTCATTTCCTTACAAACCATGCATGCTTTTCGTTGTTTTTTATACATAACAAAAACTAAAAACGATAGACCAGGGAAGGTAATTGTGTTAGCACTTTAATAGCCATGCTTTTCAAGGTGGAAGTGAAAAGTATTAAATACTTGACATTGTGATTACTTCTTAAAAGTAAGGTGAAAATTTGAGGTTAATAAATAAGACATACTTCTTCATATTTAATCCTCAAAGAGGAGGGTTAGAAAGGAGTATTATTTTTTTTTTTTCTTTAATACAGAATCGTTAAGATAGAAAATAATGAAAACAGACTAGGTTTAAAAAAGAGCACACTGGACTTCCCTGGTGGCACAGTGGGTAAGAATTTGCCTGCCAATGCAGGGAACAGGGGTTCCATCCCTGGTCTGGGAAGATCCCACATGCCGCAGTGCAACTAAGCCCGTGTGCCACAAGTACTGAGCCTGTGCTCTAGAGCCTGCAAGCAACAACTATTGAGCCTGCATGACACTACTACTGAAGCCAATGCACCTAGAGCCCATACTCCACAACAAGAGAAACCACTGAAAGGAGAAGCCCGTGCACCACAACGAAGAGTAACCCCTGCTTCTCTAGTAACAACTGGAGAAACCCTGTGCAGCAACGAAGACCCAACACAACCAAAAATTTAAAAAATTAAATCTTTTGACTTCTGAGATGACTCACTCACGTGGCTGTAGGTAAGAGGCCTCAGTTCCTTGCCACATGGATCTCTCCTTAGGGCTGCTTGAGTGTCCTCATGACATGGCAGCTGGCTTACCCCAGGATGAGTGATCTAGCAGAAACCAAAGCAGAAGCTGCAATGTCTTTTATAACTTTGGAAGCTGCACTTTGTCATTTCTGCAATTTCTTATTAGTTAAACAGTCAACCCTTTTCAAGTGCGAGGAGCCACACTGGTACATGGAGACTGGGAGATAATTAGGGGATAATTAGGTCCATCTTGGAGGCTGGCTACCAAAGTGGCTGACTAGCCAAAGTCTGAATTTTGTTTTCTTCACTTCTGGAGAGAAAATGGTCAGTGCACCTCATTGGTGGTCTTTGAGATGTACCAAAGCTACCTCTTGCTCTCACCCCCAGCTGTGTGGCTGACAGGGTCTTGGTGCTCCAGCCGGGTGTCAAGCCTGTGCCTCTGAGGTGGGAGAGCCGAGTTCAGGACATTGGTCTACCAGAGACCTCTGGCACCTTGTAATATCAAATGGCGAAAGCTCTCCCAGAGATATCCGTCTCAACGCTAAGAACCAGCTCCACTCAGAGACCAGCAAGATCCACTGCTGGACATCCCATGCCAAACAACTAGCAAGACAGGAATGCAGGCCCACCCATTAGCAGAGAGGCTGCCGAAAATCACAATAAGGTCACAGACACCCCAAAACACACCACCAGATGCGGATCTGTCCACCAGAAAGACAAGATCCAGACACACCCACCAGAACACAGGCACCAGTCCCCTCCATCAGAAAGCCTACACAACCCACTGAACCAACCTTAGCCACTGGGGGCAGACACCAAATACAACGCGAACTACGGATCTGCAGCCTCTGAAAAGGAGACCCCAAACACAGTCCCCAAAGCCAAATGAGAAGACACAGAAACACACAGCAGATGAAGGAGCAAGGTAAAAACCCACCAGACCAAACAAATGTGGAGGAAATAGGCAGTCTACCTGAAGAAGAATTCAGAGTAATGATGATCCCAAATCTTGGAACTGGAATGGAGAATAGACAAGAAACGTTTAACAAGGACCTACAAGAACTAAAGAGCAAACAAACAATGATGAACAACACAATAAATGGAATTAAAAATTCTCTAGAAGGAAACAATAGCAGAATAACTGAGGCAGAAGAATGGATAAATGACCTGGAAGATAAAATAGTGGAAATAACTACTGCAAAGCAAAATAAAGAAAAAAGAATGAAAAGAATTGAGGACAATCTGAGACATCTCTGGGAAAACATTAAACGCACCAACATTCGAATATAGGGGTCCCAGAAGCAGAAGAGAAGAAGAAAGACACTGAGAAAATATTTAAAGAGATTTTAGTTGAAAACTTCCCTAATATGGGAAAGGATATTGTTAATCAAGTCCGGGAAGCGCAGGGAGTCCCATACAAGATAAACCCAAGGAGAAACATGCCAAAACATATATTAATCAAACTATCAAATATTAAATACAAAGAAAAAATATTAAAAGCAGCAAGGGTAAAACAACAAATAACATACAAGGCAATCCCCATAAGGTTAACAGCTGAACTTTCAGCAGAAACTCTGCAAGCCAGAAGGGACTGGCAGGACATATTTAAAGTAATGAAAGGGGAAAAGCTACAACCAAGATTACTCGACCCACCAAGGATCTCGTTCAGATTCGACAGAGAAATTAAAACCTTTACAGACAAGCAAAAGCTAAGAGAATTCAGCACCACCAAACCCGCTTTACAACAAATGCTAAAGGAACTTCTCTAGGCAGGAAACACAAGAGAAGGAAAAGACCTATAATAAGAAACTCAAAACAATTAAGAAAATGGTAATAAGAACATACATATCAATAATTACCTTAAATGTAAATGGATTAAATGCTCCAACCAAAAGACACAGACTGGCTGAATGGATCCGAAAACACGACCGGTATGTATGTGGTCTACAAGAGACCCACTTCAGACATAGGGACACATACAGATGGAAAGTGAGGGGATGGAATAAGATATTCCATGCAAATGGAAATCAAAAGAAAGCTAGAGTAGCAATTCTCATATCAGACAAAAAAGACTTTAAAATAAAGACTATTACAGGAGACAAAGAAGGACACTACATAATGATCAAGGGATCAATCCAAGAAGAAGATATAACAATTGTATATATTTATGCACCCAACATAGGAGCACCTCAATACATAAGGCAAATGCTAACAGCCATAAAAGGGGAAATCGACAGTAACAGAATCCTAGTAGGGGACTTTAGCACCCCTCTTTCACCAATGAACAGATCATCCACAATGAAAATAAATAAGGAAACACAAGCTTTAAATGTTACATTAAACAAGATGAACTTAATTGATATTTAGAGGACATTCCATCCAAAAACAACAGAATACACTTTTTCTCAAGTGCTCCTGGAACATTCTCCAGGATAGATCATACCTTGGGTCACAAATCAAGCCTTGGTAAATATAAGAAAATTGAAATCGTATCAAGTATCTTTTCCGACAACAATGCTATCAGACTAGATATCAATTACAGGAAAAAAATCTGTAAAAAATAGAAACACATGGACGCTCAACAATACACTACTTAATAACCAAGACATCACTGAAGAAATCAAAGAGGAAATAAAAAAATACCTAGAAACAAATGACAATGAAAACATGAAGACCCAAAACCTATGGGATGCAGCAAGAGCAGTTCTAAGAGAGAAGTTTATAGCAATACAATCCTACCTCAAGAAACAAGAAATATCTCAAATAAACAAGTTAACCTTACACCTAAAGCAATTAGAGAAAAAAAAAAAAAAAAAAAAAAAAAAAACAAAGTCAGCAGAGGAAAGACATCATAAAGTTCAGACCAGAAATAAATGAAACAGAAATGAAGGAAACAACAGCAAAGATCAAAAAAACTAAAAGCTGGTTCTTTGAGAAGATAAACAAAATTGATAAACCATTAGCCAGACTCATCAAGAAAAAAAGGGAGACGACTCAAATCAATAGAATTACAAATGAAAAAGGAGAAGTAACAACTGACACTGCAGACATACAAAGGATCATGAGAGATTACTGCAAGCAACTATATGCCAATAAAATGGACAACCTGGAAGAAATGGACAAATTCTTAGAAAAGCACAACCTTCCAAGACTGAACCAGGAAGAAATAGAAACTACAAACAAACCAATCCCAAGTACTGAACTTGAGACTGTGATTAAAAATCTTCCAACAAACAAAAGCCCAGGACCAGATGGCTTCACAGGCAAATTCTATCAAACATTTAGAGAAGAGTTAACACCTATCCTTCTCAAACTCTTCCAAAATATAGCAGAGGGAGGAACTCTCCCAAACTTATTCTATGAGACCACCATCTCCCTGACACCAAAACCAGACAAAGATGTCACAAAGAAAGAAAACTACAGGTCAATATCACTGATGAACATAGCTGCAAAAATCCACTGCACAATACTAGCAAACAGAATCCAACAGCGCCTTAAAAGGATCATACACCATGATCAAGTGGGGTTTATCCCAGGGATGCAAGGATTCTTCAATACATGCAAATCAATGTGATACACCATATTAAAAAACTGAAGGATATAAACCATATGGTCATCTCAATAGATGCAGAAAATGCTTTCGACAATATTAAACACCCATTTATCATAAAAACCCTCCAGAAAGTAGGCATAGAGGGAACTTTCCTCAACATAATAAAGGCCATATATGACAAACCCACAGCCAGCATCGTTCTCAATGGTGAAAAAGTGAAATCATTTCCACCAAGATCAGGAACAAGACAAGGTTGCCCACTCTCACCACTATTATTCCACACACTTTTGGAATTTTTAGCTACAGCAATCAGAGAAGAAAAAGAAATAAAAGGAATCCAAATCGGAAAAGAAGAAGTTAAGCTCTCACTGTTTGCAGATGACATGATACTATACATAGAGAATCCTAAAGATGCTACCAGAAACCTACTAGAGTTAATCAACGAACTGGTAAGGTTGCAGGATACAAAATTAACGTACAGATATCTCTTTCATTCCTATACACTAAAGATGAAAATTCTGAAAGAAAAATTAGGGAAACACTCCCATTTACCACTGCAACACAAAGAATAAAATACCTAGGAATAAACCTACCTAAGGAGACAAAAGACGTTTACTCAACAAACTATAAGACACTGATGAAAGAAATCAAAGATGACACAAACAGATACAGAGATATACCATGTTCTTGGATCGGAAGAATCAACATTGTGAAAATGACTCTACTACCCAACGCAATCTACAGATTCAATGCAATCCCTATCAAACTACCAATGGAATTTTCCAGAGAACTAGAACAAAAATATTTCACAATTTGTATGGAAACACAAAAGACCCCGAACAGCCAAAGCAATCTTGAGAAGAAAAACAGAGCTGGAGGAATCAGGCTCCCTGACTTCAGACAATACTACAAAGCTACAGTAGTCAAGACAGTATGGTACTGGCACAAAAACAGAAATATAGAGCAATGGAACAGGAGAGAAAGCCCAGACGTAAACCCATACACATATGGTCCCCTTATTTTTGATAAAGGAGGCAAGAATATACAATGGAGAAATCACAGCCTCTTCAATAAGTGGTGCTGGGAAAACTGGACAGCTACCGGTAAAAGAATGAAATTAGAATACTCCCTAACACCATACACAAAAATAAACTCAAAATGGATTAGAGACCTAAATATAAGACTGGACACTATAAAACTCTTAGAGGAAAACATAGGAAGAACACTCTTTGACATAAATCACAGCAAGATCTTTTTTGATCCACCTCCTAGAATAATGGAAATAAAAACAAAAATAAACAAGTGGGACCTAATGAAACTTCAAAGCTTTTGCACAGCAAAGGAAACCATAAACAAGACGAAAAGACAACCCTCAGAATGGGAGAAAATATTTGCAAATGAATCAACGGACAAAGGATTAATCTCCAAAATATATAAACAGCTCATTCAGCTCAATATTAAAGAAACAAACACCCCAATCCAAAAATGGGCAGAAGACCTAAATAGACATTTCTCCAAAGAAGACATACAGACGGCCATGAAGCACATGAAAAGATGCTCAACATCACTAATTATTAGAGAAATGCAAATCAAAACTACAATGAGGTATCACCTCACTCCTGTTAGAATGGGCATCATCAGAAAATCTACAAACCACAAATGCTGGAGAGGGTGTGGAGAAAAGGGAAACCTCTTGCACTGTTGGTGGGAATGTAAATTGATACAGCCACTATGGAGAACAATATGGAGGTTCCTTAAAAAACTAAAAATAGAATTACCATATGACCCAGCAATCCCACTACTGGGCATATACCCAGAGAAAACTGTAATTCAAAAATACACATGCACCCGAATGTTCATTGCAGCACTATTTACAATAGCCAGGTCATGGAAACAACCTAAATGCCCATCAACAGACGAATGGATAAAGAAGATGTGGTACGTATATACAATGGAATATTACTCAGCCATAAAAAGGAACGAAATTGAGTCATTTGTTGAGACGTGGATGGATCTAGAGACTGTCATACAGAGTGAAGTAAGTCAGAAAGAGAAAAACAAATATCGTATATTAATGCATGTATGTGGAACCTAGAAAAATGGTACAGATGAGCCAGTTTGCAGGGCAGAAGTTGAGACACAGATGTAGAGAATGAACATATGGACACCAAGGGGGGAAAAGTGCGGTGGGGTGGGGATGGTGGTGTGCTGAATTGGGCGATTGGGATTGGCATGTATACACTGATGTGTATAAAATTGATGCCTAATAAGAACCTGCAGTATAAAAAAACAAACAAAACAACTAAAACTAAACTTTCATTGGGTTATTTGTATGGAAATATGTTAATATAAATGTTTCAGACATTACACGAAATTTCTAAAAATCTTATATTTGTATTTGTATGGAAATATGTATGGAAATATGTTAATATAAATGTTTCAGACATTACATGAAATTTCTAAAAATCTTATATGTTCTGGTATAATGTTATAAGTAATAATCCTAGTTATTACTTTAAAATGTATATCTCAGAAATAACTAATTTTCTTGTCAACTGCATTATTTTGAACTTTCATCAAATCTTTAACCGTGGTCATTTTTAAGTCTTTTGTCATTTACAGACAGTTCTGGGTGTACTCTGATGATTTTGCAAATATGTTCCTGTAAAAGGTTTACATCTTCAAGAAATTCATGGAAAAGACTCTGACAAGTACAGGTTTCTGGTAACTGACTGTACTGCTGAACTGAATGAATAAGCATTTTCAGAACTCTAATGAAAAACTGATGAACTCATAAAAGTGCTAACAAAAGATGAAGATGAAAAAAAAAAATTAATTACATGGGACTGAGTGAACTGATGAGGATGAGTATAATTTTTGTGACTTTCTGTCTGAATTAAAAAAAAAAAAATCCCACAAGGACTCAGAGGCAAAGAATATACAAATCAATTTTCACTGCAAAGTAAAGGAGCTGTTACAGTGGAGGATTACTGGACTGAATGTCAATATTATGACATAGTATGAGTGTGTTTCATGTTTGGTAATTGCAATCACAATTTCACAATTTGTATGGAAACACAAAAGACCCCGAACAGCCAAAGCAATCTTGAGAAGAAAAACAGAGCTGGAGGAATCAGGCTCCCTGACTTCAGACAATACTACAAAGCTACAGTAGTCAAGACAGTATGGTACTGGCACAAAAACAGAAATATAGAGCAATGGAACAGGAGAGAAAGCCCAGACGTAAACCCATACACATATGGTCACCTTATTTTTGATAAAGGAGGCAAGAATATACAATGGAGAAATCACAGCCTCTTCAATAAGTGGTGCTGGGAAAACTGGACAGCTACCAGTAAAAGAATGAAATTAGAAGACTCCCTAACACCATACACAAAAATAAACTCAAAGTGGATTAAAGACCTAAATGTAAGGCCAGACACTATCAAACTCTTAGAGGAAAACATAGGCAGAACACTCTATGACATCAATCACAGCAAGATCCTTTTTGACCCACCTCCTAGAAAACGGAAATTAAAAAGAAACATAAACAAATGAGACCTAAGGAGACTTAAAAGCTTTTGCACAGCAAAGGAAAACGTAAACAAGACGAAAAGGCCACCCTCAGAAGGGGAGAAAATATTTGCCAATGAAGCAGCTGACAAAGGATTAATCTCCAAACTTTACAAGCAGCCCATGCAGCTCAATATCAAAAAAAACAAAAACAAAAACAAAAAACAAACAACCCAATCCATAAATGGGCAGAAGACCTAAATAGACATTTCTGCAAAGAAGATATACAGATTGCCAACAAACACATGAAAGAATGCTCAACACCACTGATCATTAGAGAAATGCAACTCGAAATTACAATGAGGTATCACCACACACAGGTAAGAATGGCCATCATCAAAAAAATCTACAACAAATAAATGCTGCAGAGGTGTGGAAAAAAGGGAACCCTCTTGCACCGTTGGTGGGAGTGTAAATTGATACAGCCACTATCGAGAACGGTATCGAGGTTCCTTAAAAAACTAAAAATAGGACTACCATATGACACAGCAATCCCACTACTGGGCATATACCTGGAGAAAACCATAATTCAAAAAGAGTCATGTTCCACAATGTTCATTGCAGCTCTATTTGCAATAGCTAGGACATGGAAGCAACCTAAGTGTCCATCAACTGATGAATGGGTAAAAAAGATGTTGCACGTCTTCAATATAAAATGGAATATTACTCAGCCATAAAAAGAAATGAAATTGAGTTATTTGTAGTGAGATGGATGGACCTAGAGTCTGTCATACACAGTGAAGTAAGTCAGAAAGAGAAAAACAAATACTGTATGCTAACACATATATGTGGAATCTAAAAAGAAAAGGAAAAGAAACCGTTGGGAAGAACCTAGGGACAGGACAGGAATAAAGACGCAGACATGGAGAATGGACTTGAGGACATGGGAAGGGGGAAGGGTAAGCTGGGACGAAGTGAGAGAGTGGCATGGACTTATATATACTACCAAATGTAAAATAGCTAGCTAGTAGGAAACAGCTGCATAGAAGAGGGAGATCAGCTCAGTGCTTTATGACCACTTAGAGGGGTGGGATAGGGAGGGCGGGAGGGAGACACAACAGGGAGGAGATATGGGGATATATGGATATGTATAGCTGATTCACTTTGTTCTAAAGCAGAGACTAACACACCATTGTAAAGCAATTATAGTCCAATAAAGATGTTAAAATTAAATAAATAAATAAATGAATAATTTATGCCCCCCCCCCAAATTAAATCTTTTTTAAAAATAAATAAATAAAAAAGAGCACTCAATGACATGGAACGCTAAACCTAAGTATTTTCAGTACTATAGTAAATGTAAATGGATTAATATCTCCTATTAAAGTGTAATTTTTTATATTATGTGCAACTCAATTTTTTTCACAGTATACAGGTAAAATAAAAGAATTACATTAGAAAGGAGAAAACATTCCATGTATTTAAAAACAATAAAACAATAAGCATATAATAAGCATCTTAGATATATGTAGTCTTTAAGTTCAGAACAATTTGTCATTATTGTAATTAGTATTATTATACCAATTTCTTTAAAACATTTCAATACTTGTTGTATTTGAAAAAGTATTTTAATATTTTTTCTTCTCTCTTTTGTGGTCTAATACATGGTAAGTATTTAGCTGCTAACATAACTTAAAAATATATATATTTTTTACAGCCGAACAAAACTGAATCAAGAAGAAATAGATAACTTGAACATACTGATCACTAAAAGCAAAATAGAGGGCTTCCCTGGTGGCGCGGTGGTTGAGAATTGGCCTGCCAATGCAGGGGACACGGGTTCGAGCCCTGGTCTAGGAAGATCCCACATGCCGCGGAGCAACTGGGCCCGTGAGCCACAACTACTGAGCCTGAGCGTCTGGAGCCCGTGCTCCACAACAAGAGAGGCCACGATAGTGAGAGGCCCATGCACCGTGATGAAGAGTGGCCCCCGCTCGCTGCAACTAGAGAAAGCCCTCGCACAGAAACGAAGACCCAACACAGCCAAAATAAATAAATAAATAAATAGAATTTTTAAAAAAATAGAATCTGTAATTTAAAAAAAACTCCCTACCAACAGAAGTCCAGGATCAGATGGTTTCACAGGCAATTTCTACCAAATATAAAAAGCAGAACTTACACAGATCCTTCTCAAACTCTTCGAAAAGATTGAAGAGTAAGGAATACTTCCAAAGACATTCTATGAAGCCACTATCACGCTGATATCAAAAACAGATGGGGAGGGGGGACTTCCCTGGTGGCACAGTGGTTAAGAATCTGTCTGCCACTGCAGGGGACATAGGTTCGAGACCTGGTCTGGAAAGATCCCACATGCCATGGAGCAACTAAGCCTGTGGGCCACAACTACTGAGCCTGCGCTCTACAGCCCACGAGCCACAACTACTGAGCCTGATAGCCACAACTGCTGAAGCCCACGGACCTAGAGCCCATGATGTGCAACAAAAGAAGCCACCACAATGAACAGCCTGCACACCACAACGAAGAGTAGCCCCCGCTCACCGCAACTAGAGAGAGCCCGAGCACAGCAACGAATGCCCAATGCATCCAAAAATAAATAAAGAAAGAAATTTACTTAAAAAACAAATAAAACAGATGGGGACTTTTCTGGTGGTCCAGCAGTTAAGATTTCGCTTTCCAGTGCAGGGGGTGCGGGTTCAAGCCCTGGTTTTGGAGCTAAGATCCCACATGCCTCACAAACAAGAAACCAAAACATAAAACAGAAGCAATATTGGAACAAATTCAATAAAGACTTAAAAAAAAAACACAGAAAAAGACACTACCAAAAAAGAAAACTGCAGGCCAATATCGTTGATAAATATAGATGCAAAAATTCTCAACTGAATATTAGAAAACCGAATCCGACAACACATAAGAGGATCATACACCATGACCAAATTTGATTCACCCCAGTTTCACAAAGCTGTTTCAAACATATGCAAATCAATCAACATGATACACCCCATCGACAAAGGAAAAACGAGAAACAAAGGATCATCTCAATAGATGGCGAAAAAGCATTTGAAAAGCTTCAACATCCATTCATGGTAAAAACACTTACCAACGTGGGTACAGAGGAAACATATCTCAACATACTAAAAGCTATTTATGACAAACCCACAGCCAATATAATACTCAACGTTCATAAGCTGAAAGCCTTCCCGCTAAAATCTGGAACAAGACAAGGATGCCCACTCTCACGTCTTCTCTTCAACATAGTATTGGAAGTCCTAGCCACAACAATCAGACAAGAAAAAGAAATAAAATCTAACCAAGTTGGAAGGGAAGAGGTAAAGTTGTCATTATATGCAGATGGCATGATAATATATATAAAGGAAACCCTAAAAATTCCACACAAACACTACTAGAACTGATAAACAAATTCAGCAAAGTAGCAGGATACAAGATTAACATATATAAATTGGTTGCATTTCCTGGTTTTTCTTTCTTTTTTTTTTAAATTTATTTTGGCTGCATTGGGTCTTCATTGCTGTGCACGGGCTTTCTCTAGTTGTGGCCAGTGGGGACTAGACTTTCTTGTGGTGCGCAGGCTTCTCATTGCAGTGGCTTCTCTTGTTGTGGAGCACGGGCTCTAGGCATGCAGGCTTAAGTAGTTGTGGCACATGGGCTCAGTATTTGTGGCTCACTGGCTCTAGAGTGCAGGCTAAGTAGTTGTGGCACACAGGTTTAGTTGCTCCACGGCATGTGAGATCTTCCTGCATCAGGGCTCAAACCCGTGTCCCCTGTATTGGCAGGCGGATTCTCAACCACGGAGCCACCAGGGAAGTCCCTGGTTGCATTTCTTTACACTAACAATGAAATATCAGAAAGGAAATGTAAACAAGCAATCCTTTTCTTAATGGCATCAAAAAAATTAAATGCTTAGGAATAAACCTCACCAAGGAGGTGAAAGACTTATATACTGAGAACTACAAAACATTAGTAAAGGAAGCTGAAGATGATTCAAAGAAATGGAAAGACATCCCACGCTCTTAGATGGGAGGAATTAATACTGTTAAAATGGCTACACTACCCAAAGCAATCTACAGATTTAATGTGATCCCTATCAAATTACCCATGACATTTTCCCCAGAACTAGAACAAATAATCCTAAAATGTATCTGGAACCATAAAAAGTCAGAAATGTGAACACAATCCCCAGGAAAAAGAACAAAGCAGGAGGCATAACCCTCCTAAACTTCAGAAAATACTACAAAGTTACAGTAATCAAAGCCGCATTGTATTGGCACAGAAAGAGATACATGGATCAATGGAATAGAATAGAGAGCTAAGAAATAAACCCACACACCTATGGGCAATTAACCTTTGACAAAGGAGGCAAGAATATACAATGGGGAAAAGACAGTCTCTTCAGCAAGTGGTGTTTTGAAAGTTGGAGAGCCGTATGCAAATCAGTGAAGTCAGAACATACCCTCACACCATACACAAAAATAAACTCAAAACGGCTTATATGCTTAAATATAAGATAGGACACCTTATAACTCCTAGAAGAGAGCATAAGCAAATCATTCTCTGACATAAGTCATACCAAAATTTTCCTAGGTAGTTCTCCCTAGGCAGTACAAATACAGTAAGTCACCTACATACGAACCTTCAAGTTGCAAACTTTCAAAGATGCAAACGTCCATTCGCGTGTCCAATCATGTAAGTTAGTTCACGTGTCTGGCATACATTGTCACGTGCGTGCTTCCTCTCTATGTGGTTGTGCTTTTGTGTACTTTACAGTACTGTATGGAGTACAGTAGTACAGTACATTTATTTCAAGCCCAAGATGTCTGGAAGCAAGCGTAAAAGCAGAGGTGATGTAGCTGGTACTGTTAAGAAGCGCCGAGCGATAATGACGGAAACAAAAGTGAAAGTAATTGAGAGAGTGGAGCGAGGCAAAAAGATGTTAGACATCGCTCATTCTTACAACATGAATCATTCAATCATTGGCACGAATCTAAAGAACAAGGACAAGATCATGGAACATGTGAAGTCTGCTGTGCCGACAATGTTGACACAATATCCAAGAAGCATGGAAAAGTGATGGAGGAGATGGAGAAACTTCTCAGTGTGCGGATGCAGGATCAACATCAGCGCTGAGTCCTGCTCAACTTAACGCTGATTCAAGAGAAAGCTAAAAGCCTTTATGAAGACTTGAAGAAGAAACACGGCAAAGAATCAGAGGGCACATCTTTTAATGCCAGCCATGGCTGGTTTCATCGGTTCAAGGCTAGAGCCAGCCTTCACAATGTAAAAGTAAGTGGAGAGACAGCAAGTGCAGATAGGGTAGCTGTCCAGGAACTTCCAGAAACACTTTGAGAAATTATTGATGATGGTGTGTATTTACCCAACCAGGTTTTTAATGTGGATGAGACACAACTGTACTGGAAGAGGATGCCAGACCGAAGTTACGTCAGTGAGGAGGAAAAGTTGACGCCGGGCTGTAAAGCAGCAAAGGATAGGCTAACTGTTGTTTGGTGGCAATGCTTCCGGTGAATTGAAGCTGAAACCTCTCTTAGTTTATCATTCACAGAACCCAAGAACCCTTAAAACCATAGCCAAGGGCTCTCTTCCTGTTGTGTGGAAGCGTAACCCCAAATCCCGGATTACACAGGCCACGTTCCAGGACTGGTTTTGCCACCACTTTATCCCAGATGTAGAGAAATATTGCTTGGAGAAAGACGTTCCAGCAAAACATTCTTTTGCTGCTCGACTATGCTCTGGGCCACCCCCCATTCATGGATGACTTTCATCCCAACGTCAAAGTACTGCATCTGTCACCAAATACTATGTTGCTCATCCAACCTATGGACCAGGGCGTTATAGCGACTTTCAAGAAATATTATTTATGTCACACTATTTGTCAGGCAGTAAAGGTAAGTGACAAATCAGGAACAACCTAGGGACAACTTTGGGAGGACTATAACATCTACAAGACCATAAAAAACATTGACTTTGCATGGTGTGAGGGTATGGCGGTCACGCTGAATGGGGTTTGGAAGAACCTTTGCCCACAGTTTGTTCATGATTTTTGTGGATTTGAGAAGGTAGATCAGAAGTCCGAAGAGGTCTTCAGCAACGTAGTGACCCTCAGCGAGAAGCTGGAGCTAGATCTGCAAGAGGACGATTTCGCTGAACTCCTTGCTGTGCAACATGAGGAGCTTACTGATGGAATTGGAGGCCCAGAGAAAGGATGAAGAGGGACAGGAGGAAGAAAAAGTAACTGAAGAACTGAAGAGATTCACGACACAGAAAATGGCAAGGGAATCTTCGTTACTTGAGGAAGCACTGTTAGTTTTTGAGGCACAGGACCCGAACCTAGAATGGGACCCAAAGGTGGCAGCAGCCATTCAGATTGCAATCCAGTGTTACCTTGTCATCTAAGATGAGAAAAACAGAGCTACTACCCAGACATCAATGGATCATTCTTTCAAGAGGGTAGATAGAATTAAATCCAGCAAGGAACCAGAACCTTTGCCATCAACGTCAGGTAGGAGTGAAATTGCAGCTTGCCCTCTGTCTCCTACTGCTGATAATCCTTCACCCCTACCATCTCCCACCTCCCCTCCCTCCTCCAATCAGTAACGCTGCTCGCCTGTTCCCTCGATGCCAGCCCGAGTATCCCAGCTGTTGTACTGTATTACTGTACTTTTCAAGTTACTGTACTGTAAGATTAAACATGCTTTCTTTGTTTTTGTGCTTGTTTTTTTATGTATTGTTTGCGTGAAAAGTATTATAAACCTATTACGGTACAATACCATATAGCCGACTGTGTAAGTTGGGTACCTAGGCGAACTTTGTTGGACTTACAAACAAATTGAACTTACAAACGCACTCTTGGAACAGAACTTGTTCATATGTAGGGGACTTACTGTAAAAGCAAAAAAGAAACAGGAACTAATCAAACTTATAAGCTTTTGCACAGCAAAGGAAACCATAATCAAAATGAAAATACAACCTATGGACTGGGAGAAAATATTAGCAAATGATGAGACTGACAAGGGTTTAATTTCCAAACTATACAAACAGCTCATACAACTCAATAACAAAATAACAAATAACTCAATGGAAAAATGGGTAGAAGACCTAAATAAACATTTCTCCAAAGAAGACATACTGAGAGCCAATAGGCACATGAAAAGATGCTCATCATCACTAATTATTAGATAAATGCAAATCCAAATTACAATGAGGTATCACTTCACACTGATCAGAATGGCCATCATTAAAAAAAATCTACAATTAACAAATGCTGGAGGGGGTATGGAGAAAAGGGAACCCTTCTACACTGTCGGTGGCCATGTAAGTTGGTGCAGCCACTATGGAAAACAGTATGGAGGTTCCTCAAAAAAACTATAAAGAGAGTTGCCATATGATCTAGCAATCCCACTTGTGGACATATATCTAGACAAAACTATAATTCAAAAAGATACATGAAACCCTATGTTCATAGCAGCACTATTTATAACAGCCAAGACATGGAAACAACCTAAATGTTCATTGAAAAATGAGTGTATAAAGAAGGTGTGGTATACGTATACAAAAGATATTACTCAGACATAAAAAAAGAATGAAATAATGCCATTTGCAGCAACATGGATGGACCTAGAGATAATGATACTAAGTGAAGTAAGTCAGAGAGAGAAAGACAAATACCATATAATATCACTTATATGTGGAATCGAAAACAGGACACAAATGAGCATGTCAGCGAAACAGAAACAAACACACAGATATAGAAAAGAGAGTTGTGGTTGCCAAGGAGAGAGTGAAGGCAAGATTGGGAGTTTTGGAATAGCAGAAGCAAACTATTCTACATAGGATGGACAACCCACCAAGACCTACTGTATAGCACAGGAAACTATGTTCAATATCCTGTGATAAACCATAATGGAAAAGAATAGATATATAGATATATAGATATAGATATATAGATATAGATAGATAGATATATAGATAGATATATATAAAACTGAGTCACGTTGCTGCACAGCAGAAATTAATACAACAATGTATAAAGGCTGCAGAGGGTGTGGAGAAAAGTGAACCCTCCTGAACTGTCGGTGGGAATGTAAACTGATACAGCCACTATGGAGAACAGTAGGGAGATTCCTTAAAAGCTAAAAAATAGAACTACCATATGACCCAGCAATCCCACTACTGGGCATATACCCGGAGAAAACCATAATTCAAAAAGATACATGTACCACAATGTTCACTGTAGCACTATTTACAATAGCCAGGACATAGAAGCAACCTAAGTGTCCATCGACAGATTAATATATAAAGAAGATGTGGCACATCTATACAATGGAGTATTACTCAGCCATAAAAAGGAACAAAATTGAGTTATTTGCAGTGAGGTGGTTGGACCTAGAGTCTGTCATACAGAGTGAAGTAAGTCAGAAAGAGAAAAACAAATACCGTACGCTAACACATATATATGGAATCTAGAAAAATGGTACTGACGAACCTAGTGACAGGGCAGGAATAAAGACACAGATGTAGAGAACGGACTTAAGGACACAGGGGGCAAGGGGAGACAGGGACGTAGTGAGAGAGTAGCACTGACATATATACAGTACGAAATGTAAAACAGCTAGTGGTAAGCTGCCGCATAGCACAGGGAGATCAGCTCGGTGCTTTATGTCCCCCAGAGGGGTGGGATAGGGAGTGTGGGAGGGAGCCTCAAGGGGAGGGGGGGGTATGGGGAATATATGTATACATATAGCTGATTCACTTTGTTGTAAAGCAGAAACTAATACGGTGTTATAAAGTAAGTATACTCCAATAAACATGTATTTAAAAAACCCACAACATTGTAAATCACCTACACTTGAAAATATTTCTTAAGTGCAAACAATTTTCTGAATGTAAGTTTTACTGTGTGTGTGTGTACCACAGGTTCAATATATATGAATTATGTCAAATTGATTACATTGCTTTTCAAAATAAAGAATTTTTGATATTTTACATCAGCCTCATGTTATAAATGCAGAAAAACTATATTATTTTTTTCTAAAGTTCAGAAATAGCCATTTTGCTCATTCGGTATGCTATAAACCATTAACTATTAAAAAGGGATTCGTGACCTCTTCCTTCCAAAGAAATATTTCTCCACTCACACAAGTTTAATAGAATGTTCCACCATGAACTGACTTCCCACCTTAGAGACACGAGATTTGCATCCTGAAATCTCTTTCTTGCAAAAATGTCCAATTATCATCCTAGCATTACAGAAAAGAAATGCTTTTTTCCAGATCTCAAATTCCATACAACTTTAGTCAAGACATCATGTATGTTTTTTTTTTCACACACACACAGACTGTATTTTATTTTTACAAGAGATAAATCAACTGACACCAAGCACTGCAAATGGATGACCACAACAAAAGCAACAATGATTGCAATTACCAAACACGAAACACACTCATACTATGTCATAATATTGACATTCAGTCCAGTAATCCTCCACTGTAACAGCTCCTTTACTTTGCAGTGAAAGACATCATGCATTTTTAAATAATCAGCACTCACCTGAGGTCTTTAAAAATCAACATAAACATAATTTTGTGTTCTCTTTCATTTACTCTGGTTCTAAGTGGTCATTTCTAAACGAAAGTATTTAAGTATGTTAACGTCATCTTATAACATCATATTTCAAATGACTACCGTGTCTCCAGAGATGAAATATGAGGAACTCACAACTAGGCTCTCCAAAGTTTTGCTCTCTGAATGCGTATGACCCTTCTGCTGAACTCCACACTGTTCATTATTCTCTGAGAATATTATTTTTCTTGTATGGCCATCTCACATGCTCTTTCATTTCATGAAGTTTTTTCCTACAATGTTATGCCTAGTTTATTTCTGAGAATATGCATTATTTCAGAATGATATTTATAGACACAAAGACTTCTCTATAATTCCCTGAGAGTTTCAAGAACTCCTTCTTTTTTTTTTTTTTTTTTTAATACCTAGATTCTGAAGCTCTCCACAAAGCATTACTAAACTTGCATTTACATAAGTATCTACATATTAATCACATTAATGCATTCACAATTGCATTATGATTTATTGCTAATTTTGGAGCTGTCTTATTTACCACCCTCTTGGAAATCACTTTAATATTTGCACTTAGGACTTGAAAGAGAATGGATAAATAAAAACCTGAAAAATATGCAAATACAATTTATATATTTCTCATAAAATTAGGTGATTATCTAACCTTTATCCAGAAAAAAAGAAGAGCCCAGATACTCTGCAGGCATGATCCTCGAGAATGTGTGGTCTTCCAGCAGGAAAACATGCAGTAATCCATGTGGCAGAGTTTACCTGTGACCAGCTGGGTTTAGTGACCTATGCATTCCTTACATGCAACATATCAGGAGTGGAAAAAGGGAATTTGCCCGTTGTGGCAATAAGTATAATGAAGATTTGTAGCAGGTCATGCTCATATGTTCAACACAGGTACAATCAAAAGTTTGCTCAATTCTGGTAGATCTAAGTCTGTATCTGTTACCTTGTCTTTAACGAGGAAATGTCAGAACTGACTTACCAAAAAAAAAAGTGTTTTGTTTGTTTGTTTGTTTTAATTAGAGTCACGGTGAGTAAGGCAGAGTTCAGAACAGCTAATGTGACTTAGTGATTCTCTCATCAGGAAATACAGTTTCTACTTCCCTGTTTATTCTCCACATCCTGTAGTAAGTAAAGTTTCAATGAAAGATAAATCTACAGCGTGAAAAGAAAAGAAAACTTACATGTGTTGATAAGGTCATTTTGACAGGTTTTACCACGTATGTCAGTGTTTCTGGGGATGGACACAAGCCAGAGCTCCCTACTCTGACATTTTCACTGATGTAATTCCCCTTGATCCTCAATTTGAAAGTGGATAAAAATGTTTTCTATGCTTTCTTCTTTAAGAAATTAAATAAAGAATGCTTTCTAGACATGATCCTCTAATGATTTGCAGTCAGTGGTCATCAACAGAGGAAAAGCACAGAATCTCATCCCCACAGAAGGGTGACATTCAGTCAGGTAAGAAAATTCTCCCCGAAATCAGAGCTTCATCTTTAACATGCAATCAAAGGCTTTCACAGGTTCTTCATCACTCTGCACTCAGCCCTACCATATGGGATTGGCTCTGAGAATCTCACATCAGATGACTGACAAACATGTCATAGTACACTGATCTGGTACCAGATCCTGCCTCTCTTAATGATCTCCCACAGGGACACTGGAATATTCTAGGATATTTCCTGGAGCCCTCTATTCTACACAGGTACACTTCCAAGTAGAAACAGAAGCTTGGATTCTCACTGGGACCCCTGCTCTGTCCAAGCAACCTCTCTAGAAATATGATGTTCTAATCTCTCCTGATTAGAACATTTCAAGGTCTCTCCCTGTGCTAATTTAGTAAAGGTAAAAGAGAAACAAGAAAGAGCAAACTATGCAGGGAGCAATATATAAGATTCCTTTACTTAACGTATTTATCTGATATACCCAAATACTGAGAAATATAGATTCATTTCATAATGTTCAAGAAAAGAGGAGGAGGAACCTCCATGCCAACAGTATATATAAAATGGAATCAATATTGCATAAGCTCCAGCTTAAGCTTAGCTACGAGGTACTAACCCTTCTCATAAAGAAGCAATAGTTCTCCATCATTTGAAGCACACTGAGGACTCAGACAGCTGGACACTGAAGGTGTAGCCTCCTCACTCGAATTCTGTACCTGCATCACAGAGCAGTGAAATATTCCCAAAGAATTATTAAGGATGAAGGGGGGAGGCAAAATAAAAAAAGATGAATCCATAGTCTGTCCTACCGTCTGTTCTGTTGGATATTACCACCATCTTGGCCCAATATGACCTTCCCACTTTTCTCTGGGTCTCCCTACTTTCCACCTCCATCCTCTCATTATATCTTACCTACACTTGGGAACGACTCTAGTTTTTCCACTTATCTTTATCAACAAGTAATCCAAATAGCAACTGTGTATATAACTCCTTAGAAACCTCAGGTCTGACTCAGTAATAATACATGACCTTTGAAGTCCAAAGTTTTCCTAATTCCCTTTATTATTTTTTTTTTCTAATTTCCATGTACTTACACTCTTAAGACCTCCACTGTTCTCAGGTTCGTCTTCCCTGCAAAATCTGTCAACCTAGACATAGACTTAAGTACCACCCTCTAATTATCTCCTAGGGAATCCAGTTTTTAAAAAAGCCTCAGCAAGCCTTATGGACTTTATTAAAGACTCTTTAAGATAACCCATGGGAGATAACAGCACACCCACATATATCTATCTAATACACCCTCAGAGTAATTTTTTTTTCTCTTTTATAAAGTCTCTTCTGGCCAATGAAGACTCTCAGCTCTTCTTCTTCAACATATGCAGTGTCTCACCCTTCTGATTACTCTCTGCTCTATCCCAGGTCCACTCCCTTTCCTGATATTACATTCTTTCCCAATTTTGTATGTTGGTAAAATCAAATAACATAAAATATAACATGTTAGTTATTATAAAGTGCACCGTTCAGTGATACTAAATGCATTCATATTATTGGGCGATCAACATCACCATTTATCTTTCTAATTCTTTTCTACGTTTTAAAACTGTAACTCTATATCCTTTAAATATAACTTTCCTTTTTGTTCCATAACCACCTGAAAAGCGTCATTACCCTCCCAATTTCTATGGTTTTGACTACACTAAGTACCCCCATATAATTGAAATAAGTAGTTGTATTGTTATGACTCACTAAAAGTCACAAAAATGGCATTTTTGGTAGCTAAATTTCCTCAAGATTCATCCATGTTGTAACATATTCCTAGATCTTTTCCTTTTTAACACTGAATACTATTGTATTATATGGGTATACCACACTTTGTTTATCCAGGAACTAGTGGATGAACAATGAGGTTGCTTTCATATTTTAGCTACTGTGATTATTACTGCTCTAAACACTGGAGTACAAATATTTCCTTAAGACCCTGATTTCAATACCTTTGGGTATACATCATAGTAAAATTCCTGGATCATGTAGTAATTCTATTTTTCAATATCTGAAAAATTGCCATACTCTTTTGCAAAGCAGCTGTATCATTCTGCATTCCCTCTGACATAGCACAATGGTTCCAACTCCCTCACATCCTCACCAATAGTTGTTTTCTGCTTGTGTATGTGTGTGTGTGCTTGTGTGTATATGCATGCACACAAACATATAAACATGCATTTAGTGATATGGAGCATCTATTCAAGTGCTTAGTCATTTGTACATCTTTTTGAAGAACCATCTATTCAAGTCTTTTATCCATTTTTGAATCAGGGTGTTTGTTTTTGTTCAGTTGCAGGAGTTCTCTGTATGTTCTGAATAGAAATCTCTTGTCAGATAGATGGCTCTGAAATATTTTCTCCCATCTTGTGGGTTGCCATTTTATTCTGTTCACATTTCTTTGATACACATTTTTTTTTTAACTTATGTACTGCAAATTGCTTATTTTTTTGTTAGCTGTACCTTTGTTGTTCCTTCACTTCATATGGAGGAAAACACTGCCAAATCCAATATCATGAAGCTCTTGTCCTGTATCTTCTTCTAAGACGTTTTATATTATTAGGTCTTATATTTAGTTTCTTGATACGTTTTCATTAATTTTTACATATGATGTTAGGTAAGGGTCCATCTTCCTTCTTTTGCATGTTGCCCACAAGACTTCTCAGCACCATGTGTTGAAAATACTATCCTTTCTACTTTGAAAAGTCTTGGCAACTTGTCAAAAATCATTTGGCCATATATCAGGGTTTATTTCTGGGTGTTGTATTCTATTCTATTCTATTGGTCTTGAATAAGGGAGAAAATAGTATAACCTATCCAGGTTGATGAAGAACATAAAGAAAGACCAGGACTGAGAATGAAGAGGGCAATATAAAACAGCAGGGAGTAAAAGACAGTGTGAGAGAAGATCTTGTATTTGCGAGTTCATGGAAATAGGATCATGCTAAAACCACTAAACGCCTGACTTTGAACAATACGTTAAATGTGCCAGCAAGAAACATAACACTTACCCATCTCTGGGAAATATAGTATGGGCATAAAGATAAACTACACACAGATATATTAAAAAGGGAAGGGTTTTCATGGTGTGAGAATATTGTGGCATTTGAAATACAATTTACTTCTGTTCTACCATTGTCTCTAAAATTTATCAAAGTGTATATACAAGCAATTCCAATTCTGGTAATGTGCTTGGCAGGTTTATATATGAACTTCAGTAGAGCAGTAAATGTACATTCATAGTAGGACTGTTCCCTAAACCAAAAAACAAAACACAAAAACTGCAAAGACTAGAGTTCACTTTGTCAACACACATACAGATGCAATGATGGTTAAAGGTCCGAAAACAGAAGGTGAGCATGGGTGCAAGAGGTTAATCCCCAGGCTGGGGTGGGGTGCAGAGTTTGAGGGTAACACAAGTAGAAAAGGCTTTTGTCCTATCCTTGATTTTTGAGGTATGGAAATTCACAGGTCACTACCTTCATTTCAAACTGAATGAATGCACTATTCAATTTTTTTAAACAGGCGAAGTAAACATGAGTGATAATAAATTTCAAACTGTCGCTAATCAAATAAGATATTAAGAAAACTTAAATAATATGATTTCAGAATGAAGTAGAGAGATTGTCCAACATGGTAGCATTCAAAGACCCAGAGCTTGATGCCTCTCATGGGCACACCAAAGTCACAACTGTTTACAGAACAGCAATTGATGAAAAAGGCCGGGACCTACCATAAAAGATGTTTTACAGCTAAAGATATAAGGAAGGCACCTCGACAAGACAGAAAGGAAGGGCAAAATCTCAATAGAGTCAAGACCCATACCACCAAGTGGGTGGCCCACAAATGGGAGAATAATTACAATTTCAGAGGTGCTCCCAGGTAGCAAGGGGTATGAAGCCAACATCAGGCTCCCAAGCCCAGGGATCCTGTTGTGGAAAGAAGAGTTCCTAGAAAGTTGGGCTTTGAAGACCAGTAGTGCTTATTTTCCAGAGAGCCAGAGGGTTGTGGGAAATAGAGATTCCACTCTTAAAAGATGCTCACAAAATCCCACATGATCTGAGAATCAGAACAGAAGCAGTCATTTGAAAGGATCCCGGGTCACACCTACCTCCTGATCTTGGAGAGTCTCCCAGAGAGGCAAGAGGCAACTACAGCACAGCCTCAGGGACAGAGACACTGGCAGCAGCCATTCGTGGGAGCTCCTTCTACCTCGTGGACGCTGGTACCAGCAAGCATAATTTCAGAATCCTCCCTGTAGCTTATCGGCCTCAGGACCGAGCCCCACCCATTTCCACCAGACTACAGACACAAGTACTAGGATGCTGCAGGCCAAGCAACTAACTGAGCAGGGGCATAGCCCCATCCACCAGCAAACAGGCTGCCTTCAGGTCCTGTCAGTGCACAGCTGCCCCTGGACATGAGTCCAGCCACCAAAAGCCCCAGGACCAGCCTCCACACCTCAGTGGACAGGCACCAGCCCCAGAGTCCCTGGCCCCTCTGACAAGTGAGCCTGCTCTGTCCTTGGAGTCAGCCTCACCATCGGCAGGTGGTAACTGCACAGGGACTGGATGGAGCTTGGACCTACCCAACAGCAAACCTGCTTTAGCAGTGGGATCAGCCTCATACACCAACAGGCACACACCAGCTCCAGGAATACCACAGCCCAGCAGCCTGTGTAACCAGGCCACTTAATTGCAGGCCAGAAGCAGCCATGGACTCAGCTGGGTCCTGACCCTGCCCATCAGAATGCCAACACAAGATTAGGGATACCCCCGGCCCTGCAGAGAGCTGTGTCAGGAACAGTGATCCAACACCAACTCTGTGGCTCCTGGGCCCTGCAGCCAGAACGCAGAACCTGTCTCTTCCTCCCAGTAGCCAGCATAGCCCCAAAACCAGTGACTGGGCACTAGCCCTGATATCACCTGGACTGCAATCCTACCCATAAGTGAACCAGCACCAGATTTGGTGTCCCCCAGAGTTGTGCAGCCAGCTGCCTTATGATTTAGTCTCACCAAGCAGCACAGACAGCCTCCATACAAGGCAGAGCCTGGCAAACAAGCAGTCTGGGGGCAGCCAAGCCTACAAGGCTACCCACAGTAGTCAGCCCACCACAGCGGAAGAGCCCAAGCAGCCCACATAGGGGGTACACCTAGAATATATAGCTCTAGTGACCAGGGGAGAGGGGGCTGCTGGGACCCATAGGACAGCTCCTACAAAAGGCCACTTCCCCAAGGTCAGGAAATGTAACGAACCTACTGCACACATAGCAATAAAAACAGGATGTTAAGAAAAATGAGGTGACACAGAAACACAATCCAAATGAAGGACCAAGATAAGAATTCAGAAGAAGATCTAAGTGAAGTGGAGATAGCCAATCTCCTCAACAAAGGGCTCAAGGTAATGACTGTAAAGATGATCAAAGAACTCAGGAGAAGAATGGACGACCAGAGCAAGAAGTTAGAAATTTTTTTTAAAAAGAGTTAGACCATTAAAGAACAACAAAACAGAGATGAGGAATACAATAACTGAAATGAAAAATACATTAAAGGAAACTACTGTAGACTAAACGATACAGAGGAATGAATCAGAAAACTGAAGGACAGAGTACTGGCAATCACTGAAGATGAACGGTAAAACAATAGATTAAAATGAAATGAGGAAAGTTGAACAGACTTGTGAAACAACATCAAGTCTACTAATATTTGCATTATACTGGTCCCAGAAGCAAAAAGGAAAGACAAAGCAGTGTAGAACATACCTGAAGACATAAGAGTTGAAAACTTCCCTAACCTGGGAAAGAAAACAGACATCCAAGTCCAGTAAACACAGTAAGGCCAAAACAGGATCAACCCAAAGAGGACCACACCAAGACTCATTGTAATTAAAATGGAAAAAAAAAAATAAAGATAAAAAGACACTATTAAAAGGAGCAAAGGAAAAGCAACAAGTTACAAACATGGGAAATTGCATAAAGTTATCTGCTGACTTTTCAGGATAACCTCTGCATGCCAGAAGGGAGTGGCATGGTATATTTAAAGTCATGAAAGGGAAAAGCCTATAAGCAAAAATACTCTACCCAGCAAGGCTCTCCTTCAGATTTGATGGTGAGATCTAAAGTTTTACAGAGAAGCAAAACTAAAAGAGCTCAGCATCGCCAAACCAGCTTTATGAGAAATCTTAAAGGGGCTTTTCTAAGTGAAAAAGAAAAGGTCACGATTGAAACATAAAAATTAGGAAAGGAAACTTACTAAAGGAAAAACCTCATTGGTTAAGGCAAATATTCAACAAAGGTAGTAAATCAACCATGGACACAGCTAATAGGAAGGATGGGAAAAAAAAAACAGTAATAAAATCATCTATATTCACAATAAGAAGTTAAGGGACACACAAAACAAGTAGATGTAAAATATAAGGTCAAATTCAGTAACTGTGGGGGAGCAGAGTAACAATGCAGGGTTTTCAGTGTCCATGTGAAATTAAGAGCTCGGCAACTTAAATAATCACACACACACACACACTCACACACACACACACACACATAAACAAAACTGAAAGAAATCCAAACATAATATTAAAGATAGTCCTCACATCACAGATGAAGGGAATAAAAGGGGAAGAAAGGAACACTGAAGAAATTAAAGAGGGATTCTAAAAATACCCAAGAAAAATGAAAATGAACACACAATGATCCAAAATCTATGGGACACAGCCAACGCAGTTCACAGGGGGAAGTTATAGTGATACAAGCTTATTCTTAGGAATCAAGAAAAATATCAAATAAACAACCTAACATTACACCTGAAGGAATTAGAAAAAGAAGAAAAAACAAAACTCAAAGCTGTCAGAAAGAAAAATTAAGAAAACTATACCATATGCAATGACATCAAAAAGAATAAGATACCTAGGAATAAACACACCTAAGCAGGTAAAAGACATGTGCTCAGAAATCTATCAGCCATTGGTGAAAGAAGTTGAAGACAACACAAAAAGATGGAAAAATATAGCATGCGCATCGACTGGAAGAATTAATACTGTTAAAATAACCATACTACCAAAGACAATCTACAGATTTAATGCAATCCCTATCAGAATACCAAAGCATTTTCACAGAACTTGAAAAAGTAATTTTAAAATTTGTATAGAAACACAAAGACCCCAAATAGCCAAACAATCTTGAGAAAGAACACAGCTGGAGGCATCACGCACCTTGACTTCAGACTATACTGCAAAGTGACAGTAATCAAAGAGAAAGGTACCAGAGCAAAAACAGACACAAAGATCACTGGAATAGAATAGAGATCCCAGAAATAAGCCCACACACTTATATTTAATTGATTTATGACAAAGCAGGCAATATGGAGAAAAAACTGTCTCTTCAATAAGTGGTACTGGGAAAACTGGTCAGCTACATGGAAAAGAATAAAATTAGATTATTTTAGCACACCATATATAAAATAAATGCAAAACTGAATAAAGACCTAAATGTAGGACCAGAAACCATAAAACCCCTAGAGGAAAATATAGAACATTCTTCAACATAAATGATAGCAACAGTTTTAGGTTCAGTCTACTAAGGCAAATGAAACAAAAGCAAAAATAAACAAATGGGACTTCACTAAACTTAAAAGATTTTGCACAGCAAAGGAAACCAAAGACAAAATGAAAAGACAACCTGCTGAGGGAGAGACAATATTTGCACATGATAAGAGGTTAACATCAAAAAAGATGACCAAGCAAGGGTTCATACCTAAACTACAGAAACAGCACATACAACTCAATATCAAAAAAAACACCCAAAATCTTTTTTTAAAAAAATGAGAAGCCCTAAATAGACATTTTTTTCCAAGGAAAAACTACATATAGACAGCCAGAACTCACAAAGATGCTAAACATAACTAATCGGCAGTAAAATGCAAATCAAAACTATGAGATATATCACCTCAGTCTTGTCAGAATGGCTGTCATCCAAAAGATCACAAATAACAAAGGTTAGTGAGGATGTGGAGAAAGGGAAACTCTTGTACACTCTTGATGTGAATGTGAAGTAGTGCAGCTACTGTGGAAAGCAGAATGGAGGTTCCTCAAAAAACTAAAAATAGAACTACCATAATATCCAGCAATTTCACTGTTGGGTATATCAGAAGAAAAGAAAAACACTATTTCAAAAAAAAATAACTGCACACCAATGTTCATAACAGTGTTATTTGCCATAGCCAAGATATAGAGTCAAACTAAGTGTTCCTCAATAGCTTAGTGGATAAAAAAGATTTTTTATGATGACTTCAGCAAAAAATGAAATTTTGCCATTTGCAAGGACATGGATGGATTTGGAGGGTATTATGCTTAGTAAAATAAGCCGCAGAGAAAACAAGCATGGCATGTTATGAGAAAAAAAGCACGGTATGGTATGAGAAAACAAGCATGGCTATGTTATCACTTACACGTGGCATCTAAAAAATTGAATACAATAACAACAAAAAAACAGACTCACAGATTAAAGAACAGACTAGTGGTTACCAGCAGGGAGAGATAGGGTGGAGGAGCAAAATCGTGGTAGGAGATTTTGAGGTACAATCCACTATGTATAAAATCAATAATCTACAGTGATGTACTGTGTAGCATGGGGAATATAGCCACTCTTTTATAATAACTATAAATGGAGAAGAACCTAAACATTTATGAATCACTATGCTGTACCTCTGAAACTAATATAATAATGTAAATTAACTATAGATCAATAAAATATAAAGTAAGAAACAATAAAGGCGAGACACAGATTATTAGATAGAAATCAATTAAATAAACACAAGTTTTGGAAATCAAGGAATTAAAAAACAACACGTAAGACACAACATTGGCATTTAAAGTGTACAATCTATTTATTTAAAAGAAATCATTTAAGTGGTAAAAAATGGTACCCATTCTCACAATTTTGTGTATCTAGGATAAATTATTATCTACAAAAATATGTTACAAATATTCACTCAAAAAGAAAGAGAAAATTGGGATAAACCCATTTTAGTATCCAAATTTAATATCAAAGTCTCTATGCAAAATTGATTTGAATAAGTTCTGTTAGCCACTTCTAGTTTCTTTGTGATGTAAAATCTTTTAAAGCATAAAAATCAGCCTTTCTACATTATTCCATTAGACACACATAGAAGTTAAAAGAAATGAGAAGACAGAACAATCAACCAGGAAGGTGAATTTACTGAGAAACAGTCATTCGTTCTCCCTCCTCCTTTTCTTTTCCTCCTTTTCCAGGTCTCTTTCGGTTCCGATCAAGAGAAATCTTGAGAGTTCTGAGAATATTTCTTTGAGGGCTTCAAATCACCATACCTACATCCTCTGCCACAACTACACACACGGGGACAAAAATAAACCTCTGCTATCTACTCACGTAGGAGGGCTTCATGCAAAATAAACTCCTACATGGAGACCAACAGGTGAGTTTTCTACCTGTTCTTTCTAATGTCCTTCCATTATAGTAAATCCCACACATTATGAGGAAGAAATGGTTATGTGAGCTTTTCCTTGAAGTCAAAAAACTTGCCTTCATTTCAAGTACCTGGTGATCATAGGGTACAGCCAGGGAAGGTGCCATCCCCCTTGGGGGGAGGGGCGGTGGATGGGCTCCCGCACCCATGCACCTCCTGATGCACAGATTCTGGAGAAACAAAGGGCGGTCACACCGCAGTCAGCCTGTCAGGCTGTCGGGCCACTGGGCAACCCGACCAGCCTGGAAGTGCCCCATCAGTTTGCTGAAAGCAAAACCCTGTCCCCCCTGTGAAGCCAGGCAATTTGGGTCAGAGAGTCAGAGGAGACCGGTAATCAACTCCTCCTCTCTGCTCACCTCCTTGGGGTTGCAGCAACCCTATCTCCAAACCCAAATCTGACCCTGGAGTGCCAAACTGGGAGTGGCAGGTGGGCTCTGCCGGTGCTTCAGCGCCCTCTGGAGGTTGTCTGCTCTAATGGCAACTCTCAGCCCTTCCTCCTCCTCCTTCCCTAGTCCTGGGGGCTGCCTTGGCCTCCTGCAGCTGCTGGCCTGAATTCATTCTTCTTTTTTCTCCAATTACAATGAAGTGTCTTACAGAGGTTTGGAATCTCTTGAAGAAGGAAGATCTTTTAGCCAATACACCTTAACCGTGAGAAGTTGGTTTCAAGAATGAACCTGAAATACTGTATTTTTCTCCTGATGATTCCAAGGAGAGACAGCTCAAGTTTTCTAAATCATAAGAAAAACCAAGGTAAATATGATATTCTGAGCCAGAGATGAAAAAGCAGTTTTTAGCACCCCCTCCTCATGTCATATGACCGGGATTTAAATCAATCAACTGCCACTGGTTTTTAAATCAAGTGACCCAACTTTAAATCCATCAGCTGCTTCCCTGTAACTCACGTGACTTGGCTTTGAATAGTAAGAAATGCAGAGGTATAAAAATGATGTTCTGAACAATAAATGGAAAGACAACATTTTAGAAAGTTTTTTCCTTTTCGAATGGACCATTCATTGCCTACAGAATAAAGGATTCCCTTGTGGATTTCTTGAACTGTAAACACATACATTGTCTCCGTTGGCTTGATTGACTTAGATTTTGGGTTTTGTTGTTGTTGTTGTTGTTGTTGTTGTTAACATCTTTATTGGAGTATAATTGCTTTACCTTGTTGTGTTAGCTTCTGCTGTATAACAAAGTGAATCAACTATTCCTATACATATATCCCCATATCCTCTCCCTCTTGTGTCTCCCTCCCACCTTCCCTATCCCACCCCTCTAGGTGGTCACAAAGCACTGAGCTGATCTCCCTGTGCTATATGCAGCTGCTTCCCAATAGCTATCTATTTCACCTTTGGTAGTGTATATATGTCCATGCCACTCTCTCACTTCATCCCAGCTTACCCTTCCCCCTCCCTGTGTCCTCAGGTCCGTTCTCTACATCTACGTCTTTATTCCTCTGCAGCGACTCCTGCTAGGGACGGATACTTCCTTTTATGCTCAGGGAAATCCCCTAGTTTGAATATGATTTGAGTTTGATCCTGTGAAACCATCAGAACTTCCCACCAGAGATAAATGAGGAGATTCTGGCCTTTATTAGTATGCATGATGAACACGGGTGTCCTGGCTGTACTTGCCAACCCTCCTATTTTATCCACCTATTTTTATCCACCTTCCTCCCTGTGAGTACCTTTGACCAACCCTGAGTTCAGACTCCTGACCTATTACAGTGACTTTGTCAGCCTTTCTTTAAAAATGGACAGGTAGGGCTTCCCTGGTGGTGCAGTGGTTAAGAATCCGCCTGCCAATTCAGGGGACACGGGTTCAATCCCTGGTCTGGGAGGATCCCACATGCCGCGGAGCGGCTGGGCCCGTGAGCCACAGTTGCTGAGCCTGCCTGCGCATCTGGAGTCTGTGCTCCGCAACAAGAGAGGCCGTGATAGTGAGAGGCCCGCACACCGCGATGAAGAGTGGCCCCCGCTTGCCACAACTAGAGAAAGCCCTCGCACAGAAACGAAGACACAACACAGCCATACATAAATAAATAAATAAATAAAAATATTAAAAAAAAAAAAGGACAGGTAATAAAACGAATTTAACCTAGAAGCAGCAGCTCAGTAAGGGAAATAAAATCATCAGAAGTTATCTAATCACAGCCACAACCATCCAGGGCTCTGTCTTACCTGCTGGGTCATAAGAATGGGACCTTCCTAAACTTGAAGGGCATCCAATCAAATAAGTAAAGGTCTGCTCACCTCTGGCTCTTGGAGGGATTGCTAGGCACTCTACCCAGTGTATACTAACTGCAAAACACTGTCATGGTTGTGAAACACCTATGTTCCAGGAAAGCTTTTTGGGGTGCATGGGGAAGGTTTCTTTTTGACATCAAGCAAAAAATAAATCACCAAGCTCTTTGAGCACAGGGGTTCTTAAGAGGGCAGTAGAAGGAAGGAATGGGCAGAAAAGACGATCTCCGGTGAAGTGAAGGCCGTTTTTCCAAAAGAGTAGGATTTAGTCTCAGTTTAAGGAGAACACTTTTAAATAGCTGGGACAGCTCCAAACTGCAGTTTAGGGAACGAGTGCTTCAAAAGAACAGTGCTTTAAAAGTCCTGGCATGGCAGCAAGAGGATGAAGAGTTGGTTTTGCATAGTTTTGAACACAGGAGTAAAGAAGCAGAGGCATCTCTGACTAAAAGGCCCTGAGATCCTATGGCATCAATGGGTCAGTTGCAGGGGCAGGGGGTGTGGGGGGGCGATATTTCTCTCTCAACGTCTCCCAGGGCAGCCACCCCTCCCGACCCCACCCCCCCACTCCCTTCACCCTTCCTCCCTCCACTGTTGGGTCCCCAGGGACAGCACTTTTCAAGCTGGAGCCCTCAGGCACCATCTCTGCTGTCTGGATTCTTCCTGGAGCCTGGCAAGTTCTGGGACAGGAAGGCGGGTCTGCAAGGCCGCTGCGGTGCAGTCGGACCTGGAGGCCTGGAGGGGAACTGGAGCCCTGAAACCCACCCACGTCCTTGAAGCCGAGGGAGGAACACATCCTCCTAACAGTACTTCTCAGGGGTCAGCGTGCTCCCCACCCGACGGTGATCCATACTCACTTGAGGCAGCAAGGACTGACTCTAACTGGCCCCCTCGATTCCGCCTTAAGGGTCCTCGCACATGTGTGATAGCGCAGGCCCCTGATCTCTTTAGTCAGCTGAGGCCAGTGCTGCCGGCATCCCTCCAGTCCCATCCCCCAGCCCCTCCCTCTGGGACTGTATCTAATAGAAGAAAGAGCACAGAGGAATTGGCTGAATCAAGGGACCTGGGAGCCTGGGGATGAGTTTGAAGACCGAGAACCTAAGGCGCAATTACATATTATTGGAAAATCTTGTGGAGTGTGTGGGGGGGGTGAGGTTAGGAGGCTGAGAGGCTGAGTCGACCTGGTGAGTCCAGCCCCAGGACACCACACAGCCCTGTCCCCCTTTCCCTGCCATCAGACAAGCGGTGCCGCAACTCCAGCCGGGACTCTGCACTTCCCCCTCCCTGATTCTCCAGAAGAGCAGGTGGCCCCCCTCTGAGGGCAGGGGCAAGACAACGGACCAAGTCCCCCTGCACTAAGGCGCTACTGGAATCTCTTCCTGAACAGCAGTGCTGGCTTGGAGCAAACCCGTGCACCGCCAAAGTTGGTCTCGTCCTGCAGCTGAGGGACGCAGGCTTTAAGTCAGCTGCCTTGGCTTTAAATCAATCAGTCCCCCCTTTAAGTCAGGTGACCCGACTTTAAATCACTGTGTGCCCCTCAAGCCTGTCACTTCAAAAGTTGGGAACTTCACTTTGATCCCAGCACCTCACACAGCTGAATGCTGTAGTCAGCACTGTAGTCACCCCCAAGCCTGGCTTAGAGGCAGGATATAAGGTAAGGGGATGGGCTGCACACCTGGTGAGGAGGGTGCACTTCATGTACCAGGAGGGTCCAGGTACTCTGGGTACAACAAGCAGTGCACGATACAGCAGCTCCCTGGCAAAGCTGGTGATGCACAGGGTGAGCAGGCACACCCAGGCATGCAGAGGTTCCAGGCCGGGAGCTGGGGCACAGCCAGCTGGGAGGGTGTGAAAGCCGAGGATCTGAGCCTTCTTGAGAAAGGCAGACACAGAGGACGGATGAGAAACAAAGACCAGATGAAACGTGGATTTGAAAAGCACACCCTGCTCTTGAAATTGGAGTGGGGTCACCCCAGATTTGAGTCTTCTTACGCCCCAGTACCTAGTGTTTTGGCATTTGCCCAATTACTTATAAAATGTGACTGATAATATCTAAACCATAGAATACTGCATTTGGAGTGGTTTTGCGTGTTTATGTTTCTAGAGTGGAATAATCTTTTCTACAAGAAAAATGTACACAATCTGAAATAAATTCAAACCCCTCTTTATAAAGTACTATATCGGACTTCCCTGGTGGCGCAGTGGTTAAGAATCTGCCTGCCAAGGCAGGGGACATGGGTTCGAGCCCTGGTCAGGGAAGATCCCACATGCCGCGGAGCAGCTAAGCCCATGGGCCACAACTACTGAGCCTGCAGACCACAACTACTGAAGCCCGCGCGCCTAGAACCGGTGCTCCACAACAAGCGCAGTAAGAGAAGCCACCGCAATGAGAAGCCCGCGCACCGCAACAAAGAGTAGCCCCCGCTTGCGGCAACTAGAGAAAGCCTGTGCATAGCAACGAAGACCCAACGCAGCCAAAAACAAATTAATTAATTAATTAGTTAACTATTTTAAAAAGGTACTGTATCCTTCTGTACAGCTTCTCTGGGAAGAACTGAGAGATGGTGTAGGAGAGTGAGAAAGACCAATATTTAGTGCGCATCTCTCATGCAGGTGCTCTGCTGGCTCAGATAGATTTATCCCCACTTTACAAAGGAGGAAATAGTCTCAGAGAGGTTTAGTAATTTTCCCAAAGCCAAACAGCTATGGAGTGGCAGAACCAAGATCTGAACCAAGTCTGTTACCTTCAAAGCTTAAGTCCTCATCACAACAAAACTCAATTAATATTTACATTTATCGAATTACATTGCAACCTGGGGAGTTCTTGGCACAATCCTGAATAAGAGTGAGAAAGAAAGAAATAGCATTGTTCCTATAGTCAACCCAAATTTTGGAGCAGCTGCTAGATGCCTGGCCCTTTTTGGGGTTCAGCAGTGATCAAGACAGGAAGAGTCCTGCTTTCATGAACCACGTAGTGGGGAGGAGAGATGGGTGCAACTTGGGTGAGGGATTTCACCTTGCTGGACCTCTGTTTTCTCATCTGGAAAACGGGATGGGTGTTCCTCATTTTCTGGGACTGTCCAGCCCTCACATTCTCTGATTCCATAAGAAGCATTTGTTTTCCTGTTTCTTTAAAATTCATTCAGGCCGTGAGCTGTGATGAATGTTGTTAGCTGCTCCCCAAAGCACTCTATTCCCACCCTTTTCCTGTGATCAGGTCTTTCCCGAAACATGACTCACAGTCAGTCAAGTCACAGAACCTAAGGGGCACCCAGCAGAAAAATTCCAACCCTTGCATCCCAGGAGCTCTGCGGTCTACCTGCCAGGTAAACTTAACTCACCTGGCACAAGGTGGCCATCCCTGGTTTCACATCAACATGATCTCAGGCACAAACCTCCTTGTTTTTCCATTTTGTCTTTAAGTTACTTGTTGAAACAACTGCACAAGTATGACACAGATATAAAATCAGGCATCTTCTGCCCCCAGTGCCTACTAATAAATGATTCTCTGCCACTTTAATGATAAAGATAGAACATTTCAACATTCTGCTACCCTTATTATTTGTCGTTTTTGTTGATATTTCTATTGACTACATCTTTCAATATTTTAACAATGGAACATTTATTTAGGTTGTTCGAGACCCAGCCTTTAGTGGTAAAGGTTTTGTTGTTATATTTCTATTATGTTTCCTTTAAAAATCATTATCCTATTTAAATGGATTAAGTCAATTCTATAGGCATTTATCTTATGATATTGATGAAATTGATACATAGAGGGCAGTAGTACAAGTTGATTGGACTTGAGAACATCTATTAGCACAGTTAAGTATAAATATTATCTATATGTAAACCAAAGTACAAGCCGAGTGAGATTCTCTGACTTTTATTCACTGTCTGCCCATCAAGCCTGTGAGAAATGGAATATTTCTTGCCCTATCAGCAAACAAAGGATGTCACAGTCTTCAGCACTTGCAGCCCTCCAATGTGAGCCGGCGGGCCCTGAGGCACTCAGGATATGCAAATACAGAATGCAGGCCCCAGAGAGCGGAGGTGCATATCAAAGGAAGGATTTCAGTGAGCCCAGGCCAAGAAAAGCGCCACATTCCTCACCTTGGGAGAGCTGGTTTTCCTTAGTTAACAATCACCTTTTGATGTTCCCCATTACCTGCGCCAGTCCCCCGCCCTGTCCCCTCCCCCCGGTACTTTAGCTCAGGGAGGAAGGAGCGCAGAGGGACGCGGCTGAATAAGGGGCCTGCGCGCCTCGGGAGGAGTTTTCAGCCGCTTTCCCCGCAGTCGGGAGGAGGGGCGCTGACGCTGCAGCCGGACCCTGCGCCTCCCTTGCCCCGTTTCCCCTCAGGACGCTCAGGCCGACCCCCTCCCCACGCCCACCAGGCCTCGCGAGCCAGGCCGAGGGCAGGGGCGAGAGGAGGGACCGAAGTTCCCGGGGACCAGACGCTGGAGGCCGCTCTTTCTGCACAGCAGCGGCGGGTGGCAGCGAACCCCTGCCCCTCAGAAGCTGGTCTTGTGCTGCCGCCCGGGCACCGGACCAGGCGGAGGGCCGGCGCCCACTTACCCGGCCCGCCGTCCCCGCGACTGTCACGGCTTCGGCCGCCGGGGCACCTCCAGAGCCGGCAGCCTCAGTGAGGTCGCCCTCCCCTCGGGCTCCGGGGCAGTTCCGTGAAGGCGGAGGGAAGAGACCCCGCCCGAGCCGGGAGTTCCAGCTCTGAGGAAACGCGGGCTCTGTTCAGCGCGCAGTGGGTGGGACCGCTCTGCCCCGAGGCCTTCCGGGAGGGAGCGCGGCGGCGGGGGAGGGAGCCGCCAGGAGCGCAGGGCCCCGTCGGGGGCCCTTGAGGGGCGGCCCGGCCTGGGGGCCACGCCCTCTGTGGCCGCAGCCCAGGTCTTTTTCCTGGAATCCTACACGAAAAAGTTAGAAAGATACACAGTCTATAGTAAATATTCACAAATGATTGTTGCTGCTGTGCTCACTATTCTATTAAAGGTGTAAAATCCATACAACACTTTAAGTTCAAAATTAAATATGAATTTTTACCTTTCTAATGATGTCTCTGATATTCACAGTTGTGGTTAATGAATCAGAGACTGTGGCATCACTAGTTAAAAATGAGCTTGTTAAAAAAATAGAACTCAGGCCCACCGGACCTACTGAATCACAATCTGCACTTTTACAATCTCCCCAGTGTACTTGTGTACCCATGAATAGTTGAAAGGTACATTTCTACCTCGACATGTCTTTTCTGTATGAGAAATACACACATTTTATCCAGTTTGATATAAATAAAACACTCAAAAATGCATATGCCTGTGTTGAAACCATCATTTTATCATTTCTTTTCCAGACAAGTATAGTCTCTATACTGGTTTTGTGGATCACATGCCATACTCTTTTCTTGTACTTAGAAATAAGGTAGAGAAAGTTACTTTGTAAATATATATATATATATATATATATATATATATATATATATATATATATATATATATATATATATATGTATATATATTAGTGGATAATTGAAGACACTCTTCTAAATTAAAAGCAGTTCTCTTAACTTGCTCTTTTCTTCTTGGGTCACATTATGAACTCTTCCCGTGGCCACATGGCATGTGTACTTTTAATTTCAGGGACTGCTGACATTCCAGGATGTGGCCATAGATTTCTCTCAAGAGGAGTGAGAATGCCTGGACCAAGATCAATGGGAATTGTACAGGGATGTGATGTTAGAGAAGTATAGGAATCTGCTCTCCTTGGGTGAGGATACCTTCCTTCCAGAATTCCTTATCCAACCACAGGGTTTGGAGTCCTTCATTTGTAGAATGTCTCCTGAAATCTTCTGCTTCCTACAATAGGGTTTCAGATTGCAACGTTTCAGGAAAGATTGGGAGTTTGTGGGTATAATTTTTCTTATTCTTTTAAAATTGCAGCCTCCCTTTTAATATACTTTGTAACTTCTTGGGATGTGTCTATATGAACTGTGTACTATATGCTTCTGTTATAGTCCTTACAATATTTTATTGTCTTATTTTCTGTAACCGTTTTCCATGGATTCTTTGGGCTTAAGGTATATTAAAAGGGAGACTGCGATTCTCCCTTTAAAAGGGGACTTATTAAAAGGGGACTTCCCTGGTGATGCAGTGATTAAGAATTCGCCTGCCAATGCAGGGCACCCGGTTCGATCCCCGGCCCGGGAAGATCTCACGTGCCACGGAACAACTAAGCCAGTGGGCCACAACTACTGAGTCTGCACGCCACCACGACTGAAGCCGGTGTGTCTTGAGCCCGTGCGCCATTTATTTTTTGGAGAATAAAACCACTTCTGAGTGATTAAAATTTAGGCCAGCTAGTCAAAATGCTTTATCACCTGTTCTTCTAAAACACTGATCAATGGAACAAGTTTTACTAAGGATAACAGTGTAATTGTATTCTGGAGTTCATATGGGCAATATGGTTTATGACCTTGATGCTGGATCACGACATTTCAATGGTATAACTGCTCTTAATTGTCTGTTTGTTCAACGATTAAGTCTCACGTGATCTGAGTTCAGACTGGAGTCATCCTGGTTGGTTTCTGTCTATTGCAGATTTCTTCCAGTATGAAAGAAAGGACAAGAGCAATACGGCTTACTTTACAAAATGTCTTCAAACTAAATGATGATATAATCTACATTCAATTAATTTATACATACCCTACTGTAGAACAGGGTTCATTACGTGGGCAGAGCCCGGTAATTATGTAACACAAACTTTTTCTGCACTGGTTCAAGTCCTCTTCCTAAGAATATGTTTATAATCAACATTCTTTCACAAATTACCCAATTTAATTCACCATAACATTCCTCATACTAACTAAATGGAAAATCCTAGGCTATATACAAATCCAGAAAGGGCCAAAAATCATCAGCCCCCATGGATGATTACAATCCATTGCTGAGGCATTCAAATTACTTATTAAAGAACCACTATGTCCATCAATATCATCAATTTATATATTATTGCCCCAATGCTAGCCTTAACCCTGGCTCTCACAACATGAATTCCTCTTCCCATATCTTATCCACTAATTAATATAAATGTCAGCATATTATTTCTATTAGCCATATCACACCTAGCCATTTATTCCATCCTCAGATCTGGATGAACTTCACATTCAGAATACTCACTCACTGGAGCTGTAGGAACAATAGCACAGACAATCATCTCATATGAAGTAATGTAGCAGTTATTCTATTCTCAGTCTTACGGATAAATGGATCATTTACACTTTCAACAGTAATTATTACACAAGAACACCTATGACTAATTTTCTCCTGACCCCTACCCAGAATTTGATTATCTCCGCAGTAGCAGAAATCCAATGAAGCCCCACTTGATTTAACAGAAGTAGCATCAAAACCTGTATATGTCTTCAATGTAGAAAATGTATCAGGCCCATTCACCGCGTCCTTCCTAGAGAATATGTCAATTTCCCTATCATAAACATTTCCACAGCAATCTATTTTTAGTAGCTTCCGACAATCTCTAGATGCCAGAATTATTTACAGCCCAAGTCATCATTAAAACACATCTAACAATCTCCTTTCTATGAATTTGAGCCTCCTACCTATAATTTTGATATGATCCACGCATACATCTCTTATAAAAAGTTTTTTTTTCGACTAAAATTAACCCTATATATATGAGAGTTTTCACTACTTGTCATCATACCAGGCAACCCACCACAAACTTAAGAAATATGTCTGACAAAAGAGTTACTTTGATAGAGTAAATCATAGAGTTTTCAATGCTCTTATTCCTGGAATTGAATTCTTCCTAATAATTTTACATTCTCCATGCTACCTACCACATTACACCACATGCTATATAGTAAAGTTCTCTAAGTAAGCTTCAGGCCCATACCCCCAAAATATTTTTGTATATCCTTCCTGTGCTGATAAACTCTCATTGTTTTTACCATCATTCTGCTGACCATTTTCTCAGGAAATATAATTGTATAACAAGCTCACACTGGTTAATGGTATCCCCATTCTAATAAAAAACATGAACCCATAAGCTACAGAAGCATCCAACAAATATTTCCTAAAACAGTCCACCACATCAATACTACTTATAATGGCTATTATCATTAATCTAATATACTCTGGTCAAAGAGCACCATGAATAACAAAAATCTTTAATCCAGCAGCATCCACCCTCATGACAATCGCCCTTGTCACAAAAGTAGGACTTTCCCCATTTCACTTCTGAGTGCCTGAAGTCACACAAGGCATCCCATGAACAGCAGACCTGATGCTATCAGCATGACAAAATTGCACCCCTATCAGTTTTATACCACATGTCACCATCCATCAACCTAAATATACTATTAATCATAGTGATATTATAAATCATAGCTGGAGGCTGAGGCAGACTTCGCCATACTCACCTGGAAAATATTACACCCTCCTCATCAATTGCCCATATAGGATGAATAACAGCTATTATAATGTATATTCAGATTATAACAATCCTAAACATACTAATTTATATCATAACAACACTATCTTCTTCTTATTTATGCCCAGATCATGTACTACAAGAGTATCATTATCACACACATGAGATAAAACACCTCCCATCACAATCATTTTCCTCACCATTATAGTATCATTAGGACATCGACCATCACTATCAGGGTTTCTACCCAAATGAATAATTATCCAAGAGATAACAAAAACGACAACATCATTCTACCAACACTAATAGCCATCATAGCAGGCCTCAGCATATATTTCTACTTGCAGCTAACATACTCCACATCACTAACTATATTCCTTTCATTAAACAACACAAACACAAACCAATTTGAACATACAAAGAAATAACCTTCCTATCATAACCAATCATAATACCCACACGATTACAACACACAACACCCATTCTATCGGTGCTGGACTAGGAATTTAGGTTAGTTCAGACCAAGAGCTTTCAAAACCCTAAACAAGTGAAATTTACTTAATTCCTAAAAATAAGGATTGCAAGACTTTATCCTACATCAATTGAATGTAAAGCAAACACTGTATTTAATCCAAATCTTTACGAGATTGATGAGTTTTAACCCCAGGAAACTTTAGTTAACAGGCGAATCCTCTAGTCAACTGGCTTCAGTCTACTTCTCCTTCATTTGAGAAAGAAAAAAAGAAAAAAAAAAAAAGGCAGGAAAATCACTGGCAGAATTGAAGCTGCTTCTCTGAAGTTACAATTCAATTTGTTGATTCACCACAGGGTTTGCCAGAAAGAGGGCTCAATCTCTGTCTTTAGATTTACAGTCTAATGCTAACTCAGTCATTTTACCTCTGTTCATACACTGCTGATTATTTTCAACAAATCACAAAGATATCGGCATTTTATATTTACTATTTGGTGCTTGAGCTGGAGTAGCAGGCAGCACCTTAATTGTATTAATCCAGGCTGAGCTATGCTGACCTGGACCGCTACTTGGAGATGCCCAAATCTGTAAGGTAGTCATAGCAGTCCCTGCACTTGTAATAATTGTCTTTATAGCTGTACCCGTTATGATTGCAGGCTTTGAAAACTGACTTGGGCCACTAATAACTCAGACACCTGAAGTAGCATTTCCCCCAATAAATCATATAAACTTTTGACTACTTCCCCCATCATTCTTACTCCTACTCATATCACCAATAGTAGAAGCTGGTTCTGGTACCAGTGGAACCGTGTATTCAGCTCTAGCCTGCAATCTGGCCCATGCAGGAGCCTCTGTCGACCTAACTGTTTTCTCCTTACATTTAGCAGGTGTCTCCTCAATTCTTGGTATTATTACTTTTATTACTATAGTCTTTAATACAAAAGCAGCAGTCATATCCCAATACCAAACACCATTATTTGTTTAATCTTCCCCAACTATAGCCATATTACTATAATTACCAATCTCAGTCCAAGCAGCCAGAATTGCCATGCTGTTAAGAGATAGAAATCTAAACACTACTTTCTTTGACCCTGCAGGAGGAGACCGAATCCTATACCAACACCTATTTTGATACTTTGCTCACCCTGAAGTCTGTATTCATGGCCTAACAGGGTTTGTTATAAACTCACATATCACTGCATACTATTTAGGACAAAAATTGCCTTTCAGCTATCTGGGAATAGTATGAGTCATGTCCACTGGTTTTTTAGGAGTTCTCTTGTGGGCCCATCATATGTTTACCATAGGGATAGCTGTGGACTCAGGAGCATACTTTGCATCAGCTACCGTAATTACTTCTATCCCTACAGGAGTAAAAGTATCTAGCTGATTAGCAACTCTTTATTTAATTTTTCTTTTTCTTTTTTTTTTTTTTTTTTTTTTTGGCTGAGTTGGGTCTTGGTTGCTGCGCATGGGCTTTCTCTGGTTGCGCTGAGCGGCAGCTACTCTTCGTTGCGGTGTGCGGCCCTATCATTGCACTGGCTTCTCTTGTTGCAGAGCACGGCCTCTAGGCGCGTGGGCTTCAGTGGTTGTGGCTTGCGGGCTCTAGAGGACAGGCTCAGTAGTTGTGGCACACGGGCTTTTTGCTCCGCGGCATGCGGAATCTTCCCAGACAAGGGCTCGAACCCGTGTCCCCTGCATTGGCAGGCAAATTCTTAACCACTGTGTCACCAGGGAAGTCCCTGGTTAGCAACTGTTCACGGAGGTAATACTATATGACCTCCCACTATATTATGAGTTTTAGGCTTTAGTTTTTCTTTTTACGGTAGGTGGTTTGACAGGAATCATCTTAGCCAACTCATCCCCAGACATTGTCCTCCAGGATACATACTATGTAGTAGCACACTTCCATGACCTAATGTCCATGGGAGCAGTCTTCACTATTATAGGAGGCTTCCTACACTGATTCCCACTATTCTCAGGTTATACAGTTAACTCAGCATGAGCAAAAATTCACTTCACAAGTATATTTGTAGTAGTAAATATGACTTCCTGCAGCACTTTCGTGGCCTCTCAGGGATGTCACTACGTTAGTCTGTGTACCCTGAGGCACACACAACATGAAATATTTTGTCTTTAGGCTCATTCATCTCAGTAGCAGCAGTAATGCTAATAATCTTCATACTTTGAAAAGCACTTGTGTCTAAACAAGAAGTCTTAGCAGTGGAAATTGCTACTCCTAACCTAGAATGGTTACACGGATGTCCTCCACCATATCCTATGTTTCAAGATCCTACCTATGTAAATGTAAAATAAGGAAGGACTCAAGTCCTTTTCAACCAGTTTCAAGCCAACACCATAACAATTATGTCTTCCTCAATAAATGAGATAAAAGTAAAAAGTGATGTAGCTTTGTCAAAGTTAAATGATAGGCTAAAATCCTGTATATCACTAAGGCATATCAATTTCATCTAGGCTCTCAAGATACAACATCACCGATTATGGAAGAACTTTTACATTTTCTTCATCACACATTAATAGTGATTTTTAAAATAAGTTCTCTAGTCCTCTATATCATTTCACTAATATTGACATCTAAACTCATATGCATACAATAGATGCACAGGTAGAGAAAATGTGAACAATTTACTAGCTATTATTGTAATCTTAATTGCCCTATCATCATTGTGAATCCTTTACATGATACATGAAATCAATAACTCTTCCCAAACCATAAAATACTATGGGTCAGTAATGATACTGAAGCTACAAATACACAGATTATGAAGATTTAAATGTTGACTCCTCTGTAATCCCCACATCAGAGCTAAAACCAGGAGAATAATGACTAATAGAAGTCAACAACCGAGTAGTTAGGGATAGTCATTGAATATTAGTTTCATCTGAAATTGTTGTACACTCCGGAGTTGTTCCTTCTCAGGCCTAAAAAGAGCTGCTATCCCAGGACGCCTAACTTAGAGAATCCTAATATCAACAGGACCAGGCCTATGTTGTGGACAAGAGAGCTCGTTTTCCTGAGTTCAAAGACAGGACAGAGGGATATGGCTGAAGATATGGGGTGAATCTGGAGCCCATGGGGATGCACTCTCCAAGCTCCAGTATAGGAATGGGGCCTCTAGGGTCCCAGGCCACCCACCACGCCCTCTCGAGCAGGATCTGGGCAACATTCCCTGTCAGTGATGAGGCAGCCCTAGCACTTGTCACGCCCCGATGTCGTGTCCTATGTGGGCCCCATGCTCTTGGCACCACACCCCAAACTCTGCAGGTCCATGCTACAGGGTCCTTCATGCCTCAGGAGTAGAGACCACACAGCAAGCAGTTCCCTCCCCAACCAGCAGGAGGAGGGGAGGAGAGCAGGGGCACCAGCGGACTCTCACTCAGACAACAACACCCCAGCGGTGCCAGCGGGGACAGTGATGATGCAGATGAGGCACAGACCAAGAGATGGGACCAGAGGACCCAAAAGGCAGCTGGTCAGGTCCTGGCTCACCTGCACCCCGGACACCTTTGTCCCGCATACACCCCCTTCCTCATACACCCTCTCGTTAAATGCAGATTCTTCAGATGCAGACAGGCAGAGCTTCAGACTGAAAGTCAGCTCTTCCAAAATGACCCGTCAGCAAACACTGCAGGATTCCACTCCAGTGGGTGCCCTGGAGTCGACAACTCAGGGCCTGAAGTGGATATCGGTGCCAGGGGCAGTGGGAGGGAATGGGGAATGAGACTTTCATGGTTGTGGAATTTTGGTTTTGCAAGATGAAAAGTTCTAGGGATGGTGGTGATGGCTCCACGAGAAAGTGAATATATCTGATGCCTCAGAAACGTGCACTTAAAATGGTGATGATGGTAAAGGGTATGTGACGTGTGTTTTATTTCACTTAAAATAAATTCTTAAAATAATGTCTTGTTAATTGGGCTTCCATTTCGACTCCCCTTCGTCACAAATGTCGGAGGCCCAGACACAGTCCCCTACCTTAGGGGCCATCACGGTACCCTCACAGAGCACGTGGGAGACCATTCTTAGGGGGGGCTAGTCTGTGCTCACCTGACCTCTGTCCAGGGGGACCCAGGCAGTGGTGACCCCCATAGATTAGACATATGATATGCTATAGTATTAATATGATACCACCAAGTGTTGTCACTCACCGGAACACAGAGCAGCAACCCACTCAAACATGCCTGACCTCATATGATTGTGACAAGATTAAGAGAAGAAAAGGAGCCACAGGTTCATCAGGACAACACCCTTAATGCAGAGGTTGGAAATCTCAAAGGGGACAGGACACACTGCAGGCAAAGAGCGCATATGCGGTCTCCCCATACATGTGATCCTGACGCATGCAGGTATGGTGAGACCCACACAGTCCCCGCACCCTATACCTGGGGCCACACATCCACACTCACCAGGGTGACCCACCTCCCCAGACCCCTCCACCTGGGTCACATGTCCACAGTCCCAGGGTGACCTCACCTCCCCAGACCCTGCACCTGGGGTCACACGTCCCCTTGGTCAGGACACCATGGCTCTGCAGGGGGCTCCCCCAATGTGGAAACAAGCTGGGTCCCTGGGACCTCCTGGGATGGGAAAAAGTGTCAGGTGGGTCTCCTTTCCCCACACTTGTCCCAGAGGAGTCCTCCTCTTCTCACTTTGGTTCTGTGTGATTTTAACTGTTTTTAAAGCTTTCATACTAGAGTTGAACACACGACCCTGGTGCTGGCATGCTCAGTCCTTTCTCGTCTCACTTACACGTTGAGAAAACTCACAGGACAGCAGGGCTGAAAGCCGAGGGGCAGCTCTGGACTCTGCTGAGTAGGGACGGTAGACTGGAGGGAGAGCTCCGCAGCAGCCTCAGCTCTCACCCATCGGCCTTTTGCCCGATCTGCGTGCCCTGCAATCAATTCACCAGCTAAACCTGCTTCCCTATGCACCATGCACGTGCTGGTAAATTGGAATTATTGCCAGGTAGTCCTCCTGAGGATTCTCCATGAGCCCCAGGGAAGGTGAACCTTGCAGGGATTAAGACTAAGGCCCCGACCATAGCACTGACCCTTGGGAGGACCAGGTCACCACACTCAGAAGAGAGGCTGTTACGTAGACAAGTCCACCTCAGCTCCAGACCCCAGACATCTAAGCACTGACATTCAGATGCAGGCACGGAGCTTCCCAGTACTGAGGCCAGGCCGGGTCTCTACCCAGGTCCCCATAGTCCTAGCGTACACAGAACATGGTCAGGTCTAAATCTTCTTATTATAGACAACACATGGTCAGCTCTAAACATAATCAGGAGACAGGACATGCAGAGGTCGAAGTCTGCCATGTAGACACAACTTGATCATGTTTAAACTAGCTTAGGGCTGATCTCATAGGAGGTACAGATCACACACATGGGTCTCTCATCTTTGGACACCCACATCAGGAAACTGAACAAAATCTTTGTCATTAAACATTTCAACAGGCAAAACAGAAATGTCCCCAGTTTCTCTGGCCACCTGATGGTCAGGATCCACGGGCGAGCCACGAACTTCTTAGCGTGCAGCCCAGTCTGCTGCCAGGACAGACAAGAAGTGGCCTGACTCCAGCCTCCCAGGCTTCCAGAAGGAGGCGGCCACACTGGAAGCCCAGGCAGGAGAGTCCTGCATGGTCCGGGCCAGGAGATCCGGTCTGTCCATTCGGCTGTCCGATTCCGGGCGGGGCGCTCAGGGCCGCTGAGAGCCCTGCACTCAGGTCCTGCTTCCCTGCAGCGTGTGCGTGTGCGTGTGCGTGTGCGTGTGTGTGTGTGTGTAGAGGGGGCGGTGGCTGACGGCTCCCATGGCTCCCGTCCCGGGCACCACGCTGTCTTCGAGGGGAGGCACGGGGAGAGGTAGGGGCACAGAAGCCGTTGGAGAGGAGAACCCACCGCGGAACTCCTTGCACACTGGCTCGCCCCACCCGGAGACCCGCCTGCCCATCGTGGGCCGCATGTCGCCCCCCAGCCCCCCACCCCCGAGGGCTGGGTGCCTGCTCTTTCAACAGCACAGGGTCTCACATGAAGGAGACCCAGTGGGGACTGTCACCCCCCCCCACTCCTGATGCTGTGTTTGGGGAGAATGAACCCCCTTGACTGGGCGATGGGACCCTGTGTGGAAAGAGGTGGCGGCCCCATCCAAGTCGGGGCCAGGCTGAGAGATGGGAACACAGCAGCCAAGTGCAGGGCCTGGAGGCCAGGCCAACAGGAGGGGCACCCCCAGCCTTGGCCGGGCTCTCCAACGGTGACATTGTTGCTTTAGGGGACCTGGGGCAGGCGACTGAATGTAATGGGAGTCTAAACTGGACCCTGAATGGGGCTTAAAGAAGGTGTGAAGGATGTTACTGAGACAGTGACAGTCACTGGAAGACAAACTCTGTGTCAGGATATCCTGCTCCATCCATTTAAATCCCTGAGATCTGTGACCATTACGTGGCTACGCAGGATTGTTAGAGCAGCTGCGTGCGGATATATCTTGGGCACAATTCAGTCTGCAGCCAACTTGCAAGTGGTTCCAGCAAACACACAGGTGTGCGCACAGGCAGGCACAGCACACACACAAACATATGCACGTGCACAGCACAAATATATTCACACACTAGCATGAGAACACACATGCACGCATATGCCCATGCACACACTAATGTGTGCAAGTGCACATACCTATGCACATGCACAGCATATGTATGCAAACAGGCACATGCACACGCATAGCACACACACAGGGAATAAAGTGAATCCGTAAAGCTTTAATTCCTGAACACAAGTGAAGCTGACATGTATTTTTCCCTTTTCTTAGCCTTGATGTTTTCCACAACAAAAAGTTTAAGAAAAAAGTTAATGGCAAATGACTTTTGATTCATAGGACTTTCTGATGTTATTCCACAAATATTATGACAGGAGAAATGAATGTAGATATTACATGTGTCCACTAATGGATGAATGGAGAAGAAAAACACGGTCCGTCAATACAAGGGGATGCTATTCAGCCTAAAAAGGAAGGCAATTCTGACACAGGCTGCAGCAGGGATGAACCTTGAGGGCATTATGCTCAGTGATGTAAGCTAGACACAAAAAACAAACAGTGCTTGATCCACTCATACAAGGCCCCTAGAGCAGTCGGAAACATAGAGACATAAAGTAGGATGTTGAGTGCCAGGGGCTGAGGGAGGGACAATGGGGAGTGAGTGTTTAATGGGGACTGTTTCAATTTTGCAAGATGAAAAAGTTCTGGAGGATGATGGTGGTCAGGTTTGCACAACAGTGTGAATTACTTCTTGACCCTGAAATGTGCACTTAAAAATGGTTAAGATAGTAAATTTTGTGTTATGTATATCTGACCACAATTTTTAAAACTTTTTAAAAAAACAACAGGAAATAGTCCATGAATACCACAAGATGCACAACTTCACTAACAACAGAGGGATTAAAGCCATAAGAAAAATACTGTGCATACACCTACCAGAATGGCAGACATGAAAGACATAGTATCAAATATCAGCAGGATGTGGAGCAATGGAAAGCCTGGTACGCAACGGGGGGATGCAACCACTTCTGAAACAATCGGGCCTCAGATAGCGAAGTCCCTGCACAGAGACCCACAGTGCTCCTCCCAGTTGAACACAAACCCACCAGCCCTGCACCAGGACACACGGACATGGACTCGCAGCCACAGGAGCCAAACCTGAAAGAACCTGAAGGCCATCACAGGCGGATGCAGAAATGAACCATGCACGCCCCTATGAAGGAATATTCCACAGCAATGGAGTACATTTTGTTTAAAGGTAGTAAAACTAGGGCTTCCCTGGTGGCGCAGTGGTTGGGAATCTGCCTGCTAATGCAGGGGACACGGGTTCGCGCCCTGGTCTGGGAAGATCCCACATGCCACGGAGCAAGTAGGCCCGTGAGCCACAACTACTGAGCCTGCGCGTCTGGAGCCTGTGCTCCGCAACAAAAGAGGACACAATAGTGAGAGGTCCGCGCACCGCGATGAAGAGTAGCCCCCGCTTGCCACAACTACAGGAAGCCCTAGCACAGAAAGGAAGACCCAACATAGTAATCAATCAATCAATAAATAAATCTTTAAAAAAAAATAAAGAGGACTATTAAAAAAAAAAAAGGTAGTAAAACTATAAAAATTATTTTTTGAAAACAACTATATTTACAAGATGAAAGAATCTATAATTCTGGCACCTAGGGATTGTCGAATGCTCCTAAAAATAGATTGCTGTGGAAATGTTTATGATAGGGAAATTGACATATTCTCTAGGAGGGACGGGGTGAATGGGCCTGCTACGTTTTCTACATTGAAGACATATACAGGTTTTGATGCTACTTCTGTTAAATCAAGTGGGGCTTCATTGGATTTCTGCTACTGCGGAGATAATCAAATTCTGGGTAGGGGTCAGGAGAAAATTAGTCATAGGTGTTCTTGTGTAATAATTACTGTTGAAAGTGTAAATGATCCATTTATCCGTAAGACTGAGAATAGAATAACTGCTACATTACTTCATATGAGATGATTGTCTGTGCTATTGTTCCTAGAGCTCCAGTGAGTGAGTATTCTGAATGTGAAGTTCATCCAGATCTGAGGATGGAATAAATGGCTAGGTGTGATATGGCTAATAGAAATAATATGCCTACATTTATACTAATTAGTGGATAAGATATGGGAAGAGGAATTCATGTTGTGAGAGCCAGGGTTAAGGCTAGCATTGGGGCAATAATATATAAATTGATGATGTTGATGGACATAGTGGTTCTTTAATAAGTAATTTGAATGCCTCAGCAATGGGTTGTAATCATCCATGGGGGCTGATGATTTTTGGCCCTTTCTGGATTTGTATATAGCCTAGGATTTTCCATTTAGTTAATATGAGGAATGCTATGGTGAATTAAATTGGGTAATTTGTGAAAGAATGTTGATTATAAACATATTCTTAGGAAGAGGACTTGAACCAGTGCAGAAAAAGTTTCAGTGTTACATAATTACCGGGCTCTGCCCGCGTAACGAACCCTGTTCTACAGTAGGGTATGTATAAATTAATTGAATGTAGATTATATCATCATTTAGTTTGAAGACATTTTGTAAAGTAAGCCGTATTGCTCTTGTCCTTTCTTTCATACTGGAAGAAATCTGCAATACACAGAAACCAACCAGGATGACTCCAGTCTGAACTCAGATCACGTGAGACTTTAATCGTTGAACAAACAGACAATTAAGAGCAGTTATACCATTGAAATGTCGTGATCCAGCATCAAGGTCATAAACCATATTGCCCATATGAACTCCAGAATACAATTACACTGTTATCCCTAGTAAAACTTGTTCCATTGATCAGTGTTTTAGAAGAACAGGTGATAAAGCATTTTGACTAGCTGGCCTAAATTTTAATCACTCAGAAGTGGTTTTATTCTCCAAAAAATAAATGGCGCACGGGCTCAAGACACACCGGCTTCAGTCGTTGTGGCGTGCAGACTCAGTAGTTGTGGCCCACTGGCTTAGTTGTTCCGTGGCACGTGAGATCTTCCCGGGCCGGGGATCGAACCGGGTGCCCTGCATTGGCAGGCGAATTCTTAATCACTGCATCACCAGGGAAGTCCCCTTTTAATAAGTCCCCTTTTAAAGGGAGAATCGCAGTCTCCCTTTTAATATACTTTAAGCCCAAAGAATCCATGGAAAACGGTTACAGAAAATAAGACAATAAAATATTGTAAGGACTATAACAGAAGCATATAGTACACAGTTCATATAGACACATCCCAAGAAGTTACAAAGTATATTAAAAGGGAGGCTGCAATTTTAAAAGAATAAGAAAAATTATACCCACAAACTCCCAATCTTTCCTGAAACGTTGCAATCTGAAACCCTATTGTAGGAAGCAGAAGATTTCAGGAGACATTCTACAAATGAAGGACTCCAAACCCAGTGGTTGGATAAGGAATTCTGGAAGGAAGGTATCCTCACCCAAGGAGAGCAGATTCCTATACTTCTCTAACATCACATCCCTGTACAATTCCCATTGATCTTGGTCCAGGCATTCTCACTCCTCTTGAGAGAAATCTATGGCCACATCCTGGAATGTCAGCAGTCCCTGAAATTAAAAGTACACATGCCATGTGGCCACGGGAAGAGTTCATAATGTGACCCAATAAGAAAAGAGCAAGTTAAGAGAACTGCTTTTAATTTAGAAGAGTGTCTTCAATTATCCACTAATATATATACATATATATATATATATATATATATATATATATATATATATATATTTACAAAGTAACTTTCTCTACCTTATTTCTAAGTACAAGAAAAGAGTATGGCATGTGATCCACAAAACCAGTATAGAGACTATACTTGTCTGGAAAAGAAATGATAAAATGATGGTTTCAACACAGGCATATGCATTTTTGAGTGTTTTATTTATATCAAACTGGATAAAATGTGTGTATTTCTCATACAGAAAAGACATGTCGAGGTAGAAATGTACCTTTCAACTATTCATGGGTACACAAGTACACTGGGGAGATTGTAAAAGTGCAGATTGTGATTCAGTAGGTCCGGTGGGCCTGAGTTCTATTTTTTTAACAAGCTCATTTTTAACTAGTGATGCCACAGTCTCTGATTCATTAACCACAACTGTGAATATCAGAGACATCATTAGAAAGGTAAAAATTCATATTTAATTTTGAACTTAAAGTGTTGTATGGATTTTACACCTTTAATAGAATAGTGAGCACAGCAGCAACAATCATTTGTGAATATTTACTATAGACTGTGTATCTTTCTAACTTTTTCGTGTAGGATTCCAGGAAAAAGACCTGGGCTGCGGCCACAGAGGGCGTGGCCCCCAGGCCGGGCCGCCCCTCAAGGGCCCCCGACGGGGCCCTGCGCTCCTGGCGGCTCCCTCCCCCGCCGCCGCGCTCCCTCCCGGAAGGCCTCGGGGCAGAGCGGTCCCACCCACTGCGCGCTGAACAGAGCCCGCGTTTCCTCAGAGCTGGAACTCCCGGCTCGGGCGGGGTCTCTTCCCTCCGCCTTCACGGAACTGCCCCGGAGCCCGAGGGGAGGGCGACCTCACTGAGGCTGCCGGCTCTGGAGGTGCCCCGGCGGCCGAAGCCGTGACAGTCGCGGGGACGGCGGGCCGGGTAAGTGGGCGCCGGCCCTCCGCCTGGTCCGGTGCCCGGGCGGCAGCACAAGACCAGCTTCTGAGGGGCAGGGGTTCGCTGCCACCCGCCGCTGCTGTGCAGAAAGAGCGGCCTCCAGCGTCTGGTCCCCGGGAACTTCGGTCCCTCCTCTCGCCCCTGCCCTCGGCCTGGCTCGCGAGGCCTGGTGGGCGTGGGGAGGGGGTCGGCCTGAGCGTCCTGAGGGGAAACGGGGCAAGGGAGGCGCAGGGTCCGGCTGCAGCGTCAGCGCCCCTCCTCCCGACTGCGGGGAAAGCGGCTGAAAACTCCTCCCGAGGCGCGCAGGCCCCTTATTCAGCCGCGTCCCTCTGCGCTCCTTCCTCCCTGAGCTAAAGTACCGGGGGGAGGGGACAGGGCGGGGGACTGGCGCAGGTAATGGGGAACATCAAAAGGTGATTGTTAACTAAGGAAAACCAGCTCTCCCAAGGTGAGGAATGTGGCGCTTTTCTTGGCCTGGGCTCACTGAAATCCTTCCTTTGATATGCACCTCCGCTCTCTGGGGCCTGCATTCTGTATTTGCATATCCTGAGTGCCTCAGGGCCCGCCGGCTCACATTGGAGGGCTGCAAGTGCTGAAGACTGTGACATCCTTTGTTTGCTGATAGGGCAAGAAATATTCCATTTCTCACGGGCTTGAGGGGCAGACAGTGAAAAAAAGTCAGAGAATCTCACTCGGCTTGTACTTTGGTTTACATATAGATAATATTTATACTTAACTGTGCTAATAGATGTTCTCAAGTCCAATCAACTTGTACTACTGCCCTCTATGTATCAATTTCATCAATATCATAAGATAAATGCCTATAGAATTGACTTAATCCATTTAAATAGGATAATGATTTTTAAAGGAAACATAATAGAAATATAACAACAAAACCTTTACCACTAAAGGCTGGGTCTGAAACAACCTAAATAAATGTTCCTTTGTTAAAATATTGAAAGATGTAGTCAATAGAAATATCAAGAAAAATGACAAATAATAAGGGTAGCAGAATGTTGAAATGTTCTATCTTTATTATTAAAGTGGCAGAAAATCATTTATTAGTAGGCACTGGGGGTAGAAGATGCCTGATTTTATATCTGTGTCATATTTGTGCAGTTGTTTCAACAAGTAACTTAAAGACAAAATGGAAAAACAAGGAGGTTTGTGCCTGAGATCATGTTGATGTGAAACCAGGGATGGCCACCTTGTGCCAGGTGAGTTAAGTTTACCTGGCAGGTAGACCGCAGAGCTCCTGGGATGCAAGGGTTGGAATTTTTCTGCTGGGTGCCCCTTAGGTTCTGTGACTTGACTGACTGTGAGTCATGTTTCGGGAAAGACCTGATCACAGGAAAAGGGTGGGAATAGAGTGCTTTGGGGAGCAGCTAACAACATTCATCACAGCTCACGGCCTGAATGAATTTTAAAGAAACAGGAAAACAAATGCTTCTTATGGAATCAGAGAATGTGAGGGCTGGACAGTCCCAGAAAATGAGGAACACCCATCCCGTTTTCCAGATGAGAAAACAGAGGTCCAGCAAGGTGAAATCCCTCACCCAAGTTGCACCCATCTCTCCTCCCCACTACGTGGTTCATGAAAGCAGGACTCTTCCTGTCTTGATCACTGCTGAACCCCAAAAAGGGCCAGGCATCTAGCAGCTGCTCCAAAATTTGGGTTGACTATAGGAACAATGCTATTTCTTTCTTTCTCACTCTTATTCAGGATTGCGCCAAGAACTCCCCAGGTTGCAATGTAATTCGATAAATGTAAATATTAATTGAGTTTTGTTGTGATGAGGACTTAAGCTTTGAAGGTAACAGACTTGGTTCAGATCTTGGTTCTGCCACTCCATAGCTGTTTGGCTTTGGGAAAATTACTAAACCTCTCTGAGACTATTTCCTCCTTTGTAAAGTGGGGATAAATCTATCTGAGCCAGCAGAGCACCTGCATGAGAGATGCGCACTAAATATTGGTCTTTCTCACTCTCCTACACCATCTCTCAGTTCTTCCCAGAGAAGCTGTACAGAAGGATACAGTACCTTTTTAAAATAGTTAACTAATTAATTAATTAATTTGTTTTTGGCTGCGTTGGGTCTTCGTTGCTATGCACAGGCTTTCTCTAGTTGCCGCAAGCGGGGGCTACTCTTTGTTGCGGTGCGCGGGCTTCTCATTGCGGTGGCTTCTCTTACTGCGCTTGTTGTGGAGCACCGGTTCTAGGCGCGCGGGCTTCAGTAGTTGTGGTCTGCAGGCTCAGTAGTTGTGGCCCATGGGCTTAGCTGCTCCGCGGCATGTGGGATCTTCCCTGACCAGGGCTCGAACCCATGTCCCCTGCCTTGGCAGGCAGATTCTTAACCTCTGTGCCACCAGGGAAGTCCGATATAGTACTTTATAAAGAGGGGTTTGAATTTATTTCAGATTGTGTACATTTTTCTTGTAGAAAAGATTATTCCACTCTAGAAACATAAACACGCAAAACCACTCCAAATGCAGTATTCTATGGTTTAGATATTATCAGTCACATTTTATAAGTAATTGGGCAAATGCCAGAACACTAGGTACTGGGGCGTAAGAAGACTCAAATCTGGGGTGACCCCACTCCAATTTCAAGAGCAGGGTGTGCTTTTCAAATCCACGTTTCATCTGGTCTTTGTTTCTCATCCGTCCTCTGTGTCTGCCTTTCTCAAGAAGGCTCAGATCCTCGGCTTTCACACCCTCCCAGCTGGCTGTGCCCCAGCTCCCGGCCTGGAACCTCTGCGTGCCTGGGTGTGCCTGCTCACCCTGTGCATCACCAGCTTTGCCAGGGAGATGCTGTATCGTGCACTGCTTGTTGTACCCAGAGTACCTGGACCCTCCTGGTACATGAAGTGCACCCTCCTCACCAGGTGTGCAGCCCATCCCCTTACCTTATATCCTGCCTCTAAGCCAGGCTTGGGGGTGACTACAGTGCTGACTACAGCATTCAGCTGTGTGAGGTGCTGGGATCAAAGTGAAGTTCCCAACTTTTGAAGTGTCAGGCTTGAGGGGCACACAGTGATTTAAAGTCGGGTCACCTGACTTAAAGGGGGGACTGATTGATTTAAAGCCAAGGCAGCTGACTTAAAGCCTGCGTCCCTCAGCTGCAGGACGAGACCAACTTTGGCGGTGCACGGGTTTGCTCCAAGCCAGCACTGCTGTTCAGGAAGAGATTCCAGTAGCGCCTTAGTGCAGGGGGACTTGGTCCGTTGTCTTGCCCCTTCCCTCAGAGGGGGGCCACCTGCTCTTCTGGAGAATCAGGGAGGGGGAAGTGCAGAGTCCCGGCTGGAGTTGCGGCACCGCTTGTCTGATGGCAGGGAAAGGGGGACAGGGCTGTGTGGTGTCCTGGGGCTGGACTCACCAGGTCGACTCAGCCTCTCAGCCTCCTAACCCCCCCCCCCCACACACTCCACAAGAGTTTCCAATAATATGTAATTGCGCCTTAGGTTCTCGGTCTTCAAACTCATCCCCAGGCTCCCAGGTCCCTTGATTCAGCCAATTCCTCTGTGCTCTTTCTTCTATTAGATACAGTCCCAGAGGGAGGGGCTGGGGGATGGGACTGGAGGGATGCCGGCAGCACTGGCCTCAGCTGACTAAAGAGATCAGGGGCCTGCGCTATCACACATGTGCGAGGACCCTTAAGGCGGAATCGAGGGGGCCAGTTAGAGTCAGTCCTTGCTGCCTCAAGTGAGTATGGATCACCGTCGGGTGGGGAGCACGCTGACCCCTGAGAAGTACTGTTAGGAGGATGTGTTCCTCCCTCGGCTTCAAGGACGTGGGTGGGTTTCAGGGCTCCAGTTCCCCTCCAGGCCTCCAGGTCCGACTGCACCGCAGCGGCCTTGCAGACCCGCCTTCCTGTCCCAGAACTTGCCAGGCTCCAGGAAGAATCCAGACAGCAGAGATGGTGCCTGAGGGCTCCAGCTTGAAAAGTGCTGTCCCTGGGGACCCAACAGTGGAGGGAGGAAGGGTGAAGGGAGTGGGGGGGTGGGGTCGGGAGGGGTGGCTGCCCTGGGAGACGTTGAGAGAGAAATATCGCCCCCCCACACCCCCTGCCCCTGCAACTGACCCATTGATGCCATAGGATCTCAGGGCCTTTTAGTCAGAGATGCCTCTGCTTCTTTACTCCTGTGTTCAAAACTATGCAAAACCAACTCTTCATCCTCTTGCTGCCATGCCAGGACTTTTAAAGCACTGTTCTTTTGAAGCACTCGTTCCCTAAACTGCAGTTTGGAGCTGTCCCAGCTATTTAAAAGTGTTCTCCTTAAACTGAGACTAAATCCTACTCTTTTGGAAAAACGGCCTTCACTTCACCGGAGATCGTCTTTTCTGCCCATTCCTTCCTTCTACTGCCCTCTTAAGAACCCCTGTGCTCAAAGAGCTTGGTGATTTATTTTTTGCTTGATGTCAAAAAGAAACCTTCCCCATGCACCCCAAAAAGCTTTCCTGGAACATAGGTGTTTCACAACCATGACAGTGTTTTGCAGTTAGTATACACTGGGTAGAGTGCCTAGCAATCCCTCCAAGAGCCAGAGGTGAGCAGACCTTTACTTATTTGATTGGATGCCCTTCAAGTTTAGGAAGGTCCCATTCTTATGACCCAGCAGGTAAGACAGAGCCCTGGATGGTTGTGGCTGTGATTAGATAACTTCTGATGATTTTATTTCCCTTACTGAGCTGCTGCTTCTAGGTTAAATTCGTTTTATTACCTGTCCTTTTTTTTTTTTTTTAATATTTTTATTTATTTATTTATTTATGTATGGCTGTGTTGTGTCTTCGTTTCTGTGCGAGGGCTTTCTCTAGTTGTGGCAAGCGGGGGCCACTCTTCATCGCGGTGTGCGGGCCTCTCACTATCACGGCCTCTCTTGTTGCGGAGCACAGACTCCAGATGCGCAGGCAGGCTCAGCAACTGTGGCTCACGGGCCCAGCCGCTCCGCGGCATGTGGGATCCTCCCAGACCAGGGATTGAACCCGTGTCCCCTGAATTGGCAGGCGGATTCTTAACCACTGCACCACCAGGGAAGCCCTACCTGTCCATTTTTAAAGAAAGGCTGACAAAGTCACTGTAATAGGTCAGGAGTCTGAACTCAGGGTTGGTCAAAGGTACTCACAGGGAGGAAGGTGGATAAAAATAGGTGGATAAAATAGGAGGGTTGGCAAGTACAGCCAGGACACCCGTGTTCATCATGCATACTAATAAAGGCCAGAATCTCCTCATTTATCTCTGGTGGGAAGTTCTGATGGTTTCACAGGATCAAACTCAAATCATATTCAAACTAGGGGATTTCCCTGAGCATAAAAGGAAGTATCCGTCCCTAGCAGGAGTCGCTGCAGAGGAATAAAGACGTAGATGTAGAGAACGGACCTGAGGACACAGGGAGGGGGAAGGGTAAGCTGGGATGAAGTGAGAGAGTGGCATGGACATATATACACTACCAAAGGTGAAATAGATAGCTATTGGGAAGCAGCTGCATATAGCACAGGGAGATCAGCTCAGTGCTTTGTGACCACCTAGAGGGGTGGGATAGGGAAGGTGGGAGGGAGACACAAGAGGGAGAGGATATGGGGATATATGTATAGGAATAGTTGATTCACTTTGTTATACAGCAGAAGCTAACACAACAAGGTAAAGCAATTATACTCCAATAAAGATGTTAACAACAACAACAACAACAACAACAACAAAACCCAAAATCTAAGTCAATCAAGCCAACGGAGACAATGTATGTGTTTACAGTTCAAGAAATCCACAAGGGAATCCTTTATTCTGTAGGCAATGAATGGTCCATTCGAAAAGGAAAAAAACTTTCTAAAATGTTGTCTTTCCATTTATTGTTCAGAACATCATTTTTATACCTCTGCATTTCTTACTATTCAAAGCCAAGTCACGTGAGTTACAGGGAAGCAGCTGATGGATTTAAAGTTGGGTCACTTGATTTAAAAACCAGTGGCAGTTGATTGATTTAAATCCCGGTCATATGACATGAGGAGGGGGTGCTAAAAACTGCTTTTTCATCTCTGGCTCAGAATATCATATTTACCTTGGTTTTTCTTATGATTTAGAAAACTTGAGCTGTCTCTCCTTGGAATCATCAGGAGAAAAATACAGTATTTCAGGTTCATTCTTGAAACCAACTTCTCACGGTTAAGGTGTATTGGCTAAAAGATCTTCCTTCTTCAAGAGATTCCAAACCTCTGTAAGACACTTCATTGTAATTGGAGAAAAAAGAAGAATGAATTCAGGCCAGCAGCTGCAGGAGGCCAAGGCAGCCCCCAGGACTAGGGAAGGAGGAGGAGGAAGGGCTGAGAGTTGCCATTAGAGCAGACAACCTCCAGAGGGCGCTGAAGCACCGGCAGAGCCCACCTGCCACTCCCAGTTTGGCACTCCAGGGTCAGATTTGGGTTTGGAGATAGGGTTGCTGCAACCCCAAGGAGGTGAGCAGAGAGGAGGAGTTGATTACCGGTCTCCTCTGACTCTCTGACCCAAATTGCCTGGCTTCACAGGGGGGACAGGGTTTTGCTTTCAGCAAACTGATGGGGCACTTCCAGGCTGGTCGGGTTGCCCAGTGGCCCGACAGCCTGACAGGCTGACTGCGGTGTGACCGCCCTTTGTTTCTCCAGAATCTGTGCATCAGGAGGTGCATGGGTGCGGGAGCCCATCCACCGCCCCTCCCCCCAAGGGGGATGGCACCTTCCCTGGCTGTACCCTATGATCACCAGGTACTTGAAATGAAGGCAAGTTTTTTGACTTCAAGGAAAAGCTCACATAACCATTTCTTCCTCATAATGTGTGGGATTTACTATAATGGAAGGACATTAGAAAGAACAGGTAGAAAACTCACCTGTTGGTCTCCATGTAGGAGTTTATTTTGCATGAAGCCCTCCTACGTGAGTAGATAGCAGAGGTTTATTTTTGTCCCCGTGTGTGTAGTTGTGGCAGAGGATGTAGGTATGGTGATTTGAAGCCCTCAAAGAAATATTCTCAGAACTCTCAAGATTTCTCTTGATCGGAACCGAAAGAGACCTGGAAAAGGAGGAAAAGAAAAGGAGGAGGGAGAACGAATGACTGTTTCTCAGTAAATTCACCTTCCTGGTTGATTGTTCTGTCTTCTCATTTCTTTTAACTTCTATGTGTGTCTAATGGAATAATGTAGAAAGGCTGATTTTTATGCTTTAAAAGATTTTACATCACAAAGAAACTAGAAGTGGCTAACAGAACTTATTCAAATCAATTTTGCATAGAGACTTTGATATTAAATTTGGATACTAAAATGGGTTTATCCCAATTTTCTCTTTCTTTTTGAGTGAATATTTGTAACATATTTTTGTAGATAATAATTTATCCTAGATACACAAAATTGTGAGAATGGGTACCATTTTTTACCACTTAAATGATTTCTTTTAAATAAATAGATTGTACACTTTAAATGCCAATGTTGTGTCTTACGTGTTGTTTTTTAATTCCTTGATTTCCAAAACTTGTGTTTATTTAATTGATTTCTATCTAATAATCTGTGTCTCGCCTTTATTGTTTCTTACTTTATATTTTATTGATCTATAGTTAATTTACATTATTATATTAGTTTCAGAGGTACAGCATAGTGATTCATAAATGTTTAGGTTCTTCTCCATTTATAGTTATTATAAAAGAGTGGCTATATTCCCCATGCTACACAGTACATCACTGTAGATTATTGATTTTATACATAGTGGATTGTACCTCAAAATCTCCTACCACGATTTTGCTCCTCCACCCTATCTCTCCCTGCTGGTAACCACTAGTCTGTTCTTTAATCTGTGAGTCTGTTTTTTTGTTGTTATTGTATTCAATTTTTTAGATGCCACGTGTAAGTGATAACATAGCCATGCTTGTTTTCTCATACCATACCGTGCTTTTTTTCTCATAACATGCCATGCTTGTTTTCTCTGCGGCTTATTTTACTAAGCATAATACCCTCCAAATCCATCCATGTCCTTGCAAATGGCAAAATTTCATTTTTTGCTGAAGTCATCATAAAAAATCTTTTTTATCCACTAAGCTATTGAGGAACACTTAGTTTGACTCTATATCTTGGCTATGGCAAATAACACTGTTATGAACATTGGTGTGCAGTTATTTTTTTTTTGAAATAGTGTTTTTCTTTTCTTCTGATATACCCAACAGTGAAATTGCTGGATATTATGGTAGTTCTATTTTTAGTTTTTTGTGGAACCTCCATTCTGCTTTCCACAGTAGCTGCACTACTTCACATTCACATCAAGAGTGTACAAGAGTTTCCCTTTCTCCACATCCTCACTAACCTTTGTTATTTGTGATCTTTTGGATGACAGCCATTCTGACAAGACTGAGGTGATATATCTCATAGTTTTGATTTGCATTTTACTGCCGATTAGTTATGTTTAGCATCTTTGTGATTTCTGGCTGTCTATATGTAGTTTTTCCTTGGAAAAAAATGTCTATTTAGGGCTTCTCATTTTTTTAAAAAAAGATTTTGGGTGTTTTTTTTGATATTGAGTTGTATGTGCTGTTTCTGTAGTTTAGGTATGAACCCTTGCTTGGTCATTTTTTTCATGTTAACCTCTTATCATGTGCAAATATTGTCTCTCCCTCAGCAGGTTGTCTTTTCATTTTGTCTTTGGTTTCCTTTGCTGTGCAAAATCTTTTAAGTTTAGTGAAGTCCCATTTGTTTATTTTTGCTTTTGTTTCATTTGCCTTAGTAGACTGAACCTAAAACTGTTGCTATCATTTATGTTGAAGAATGTTCTATATTTTCCTCTAGGGGTTTTATGGTTTCTGGTCCTACATTTAGGTCTTTATTCAGTTTTGCATTTATTTTATATATGGTGTGCTAAAATAATCTAATTTTATTCTTTTCCATGTAGCTGACCAGTTTTCCCAGTACCACTTATTGAAGAGACAGTTTTTTCTCCATATTGCCTGCTTTGTCATAAATCAATTAAATATAAGTGTGTGGGCTTATTTCTGGGATCTCTATTCTATTCCAGTGATCTTTGTGTCTGTTTTTGCTCTGGTACCTTTCTCTTTGATTACTGTCGCTTTGCAGTATAGTCTGAAGTCAAGGTGCGTGATGCCTCCAGCTGTGTTCTTTCTCAAGATTGTTTGGCTATTTGGGGTCTTTGTGTTTCTATACAAATTTTAAAATTACTTTTTCAAGTTCTGTGAAAATGCTTTGGTATTCTGATAGGGATTGCTTTAAATCTGTAGATTGTCTTTGGTAGTATGGTTATTTTAACAGTATTAATTCTTCCAGTCGATGCACATGCTATATTTTTCCATCTTTTTGTGTTGTCTTCAACTTCTTTCACCAATGGCTGATAGATTTCTGAGCACATGTCTTTTACCTGCTTCGGTGTGTTTATTCCTAAGTATCTTATTCTTTTTGATGTCATTGCATATGGTATAGTTTTCTTAATTTTTCTTTCTGACAGCTTTGAGTTTTGTTTTTTCTTCTTTTTCTAATTCCTTCAGGTGTAATGTTAGGTTGTTTATTTGATATTTTTCTTGATTCCTAAGAATAAGCTTGTATCACTATAACTTCCCCCTGTGAACTGCGTTGGCTGTGTCCCATAGATTTTGGATCATTGTGTGTTCATTTTCATTTGTCTTGGGTATTTTTAGAATCCCTCTTTAATTTCTTCAGTGTTCCTTTCTTCCCCTTTTATTCCCTTCATCTGTGATGTGAGGACTATCTTTAATATTATGTTTGGATTTCTTTCAGTTTTGTTTGTGTGTGTGTGTGTGTGTGTGTGTGTGTGTGTGTGTGTGATTATTTAAGTTGCCGAGCTCTTAATTTCACATGGATACTGAAAACCCTGCATTGTTACTCTGCTCCCCCACAGTTACTGAATTTGACCTTATATTTTACATCTACTTGTTTTGTGTGTCCCTTAACTTCTTATTGTGAATATAGATGATTTTATTACTGTTTTTTTTCCATCCTTCCTATTAGCTGTGTCCATGGTTGATTTACTACCTTTGTTGAATATTTGCCTTAACCAATGAGGTTTTTCCTTTAGTAAGTTTCCTTTCCTAATTTTTATGTTTCAATCGTGACCTTTTCTTTTTCACTTAGAAAAGCCCCTTTAAGATTTCTCATAAAGCTGGTTTGGCGATGCTGAGCTCTTTTAGTTTTGCTTCTCTGTAAAACTTTAGATCTCACCATCAAATCTGAAGGAGAGCCTTGCTGGGTAGAGTATTTTTGCTTATAGGCTTTTCCCTTTCATGACTTTAAATATACCATGCCACTCCCTTCTGGCATGCAGAGGTTATCCTGAAAAGTCAGCAGATAACTTTATGCAATTTCCCATGTTTGTAACTTGTTGCTTTTCCTTTGCTCCTTTTAATAGTGTCTTTTTATCTTTATTTTTTTTTTCCATTTTAATTACAATGAGTCTTGGTGTGGTCCTCTTTGGGTTGATCCTGTTTTGGCCTTACTGTGTTTACTGGACTTGGATGTCTGTTTTCTTTCCCAGGTTAGGGAAGTTTTCAACTCTTATGTCTTCAGGTATGTTCTACACTGCTTTGTGTTTCCTTTTTGCTTCTGGGACCAGTATAATGCAAATATTAGTAGACTTGATGTTGTTTCACAAGTCTGTTCAACTTTCCTCATTTCATTTTAATCTATTGTTTTACCGTTCATCTTCAGTGATTGCCAGTACTCTGTCCTTCAGTTTTCTGATTCATTCCTCTGTATCGTTTAGTCTACAGTAGTTTCCTTTAATGTATTTTTCATTTCAGTTATTGTATTCCTCATCTCTGTTTTGTTGTTCTTTAATGGTCTAACTCTTTTTAAAAAAAATTCTAACTTCTTGCTCTGGTCGTCCATTCTTCTCCTGAGTTCTTTGATCATCTTTACAGTCATTACCTTGAACCCTTTGTTGAGGAGACTGGCTATCTCCACCTCACTTAGATCTTCTTCTGAATTCTTATCTTGGTCCTTCATTTGGATTGTGTTTCTGTGTCACCTCATTTTTCTTAACATCCTGTTTTTATTGCTATGTGTGCAGTAGGTTCGTTACATTTCCTGACCTTGGGGAAGTGGCCTTTTGTAGGAGCTGTCCTATGGGTCCCAGCAGCCCCCTCTCCCCTGGTCACTAGAGCTATATATTCTAGGTGTACCCCCTATGTGGGCTGCTTGGGCTCTTCTGCTGTGGTGGGCTGACTACTGTGGGTAGCCTGGTAGGCTTGGCTGCCCCCAGACTGCTTGTTTGCCAGGCTCTGCCTTGTATGGAGGCTGTCTGTGCTGCTTGGTGAGACTAAATCATAAGGCAGCTGGCTGCACAACTCTGGGGGACACCAAATCTGGTGCTGGTTCACTTATGGGTAGGATTGCAGTCCAGGTGATATCAGGGCTAGTGCCCAGTCACTGGTTTTGGGGCTATGCTGGCTACTGGGAGGAAGAGACAGGTTCTGCGTTCTGGCTGCAGGGCCCAGGAGCCACAGAGTTGGTGTTGGATCACTGTTCCTGACACAGCTCTCTGCAGGGCCGGGGGTATCCCTAATCTTGTGTTGGCATTCTGATGGGCAGGGTCAGGACCCAGCTGAGTCCATGGCTGCTTCTGGCCTGCAATTAAGTGGCCTGGTTACACAGGCTGCTGGGCTGTGGTATTCCTGGAGCTGGTGTGTGCCTGTTGGTGTATGAGGCTGATCCCACTGCTAAAGCAGGTTTGCTGTTGGGTAGGTCCAAGCTCCATCCAGTCCCTGTGCAGTTACCACCTGCCGATGGTGAGGCTGACTCCAAGGACAGAGCAGGCTCACTTGTCAGAGGGGCCAGGGACTCTGGGGCTGGTGCCTGTCCACTGAGGTGTGGAGGCTGGTCCTGGGGCTTTTGGTGGCTGGACTCATGTCCAGGGGCAGCTGTGCACTGACAGGACCTGAAGGCAGCCTGTTTGCTGGTGGATGGGGCTATGCCCCTGCTCAGTTAGTTGCTTGGCCTGCAGCATCCTAGTACTTGTGTCTGTAGTCTGGTGGAAATGGGTGGGGCTCGGTCCTGAGGCCGATAAGCTACAGGGAGGATTCTGAAATTATGCTTGCTGGTACCAGCGTCCACGAGGTAGAAGGAGCTCCCACGAATGGCTGCTGCCAGTGTCTCTGTCCCTGAGGCTGTGCTGTAGTTGCCTCTTGCCTCTCTGGGAGACTCTCCAAGATCAGGAGGTAGGTGTGACCCGGGATCCTTTCAAATGACTGCTTCTGTTCTGATTCTCAGATCATGTGGGATTTTGTGAGCATCTTTTAAGAGTGGAATCTCTATTTCCCACAACCCTCTGGCTCTCTGGAAAATAAGCACTACTGGTCTTCAAAGCCCAACTTTCTAGGAACTCTTCTTTCCACAACAGGATCCCTGGGCTTGGGAGCCTGATGTTGGCTTCATACCCCTTGCTACCTGGGAGCACCTCTGAAATTGTAATTATTCTCCCATTTGTGGGCCACCCACTTGGTGGTATGGGTCTTGACTCTATTGAGATTTTGCCCTTCCTTTCTGTCTTGTCGAGGTGCCTTCCTTATATCTTTAGCTGTAAAACATCTTTTATGGTAGGTCCCGGCCTTTTTCATCAATTGCTGTTCTGTAAACAGTTGTGACTTTGGTGTGCCCATGAGAGGCATCAAGCTCTGGGTCTTTGAATGCTACCATGTTGGATAATCTCTCTACTTCATTCTGAAATCATATTATTTAAGTTTTCTTAGTATCTTATTTGATTAGCGACAGTTTGAAATTTATTATCACTCATGTTTACTTCGCCTGTTTAAAAAAATTGAATAGTGCATTCATTCAGTTTGAAATGAAGGTAGTGACCTGTGAATTTCCATACCTCAAAAATCAAGGATAGGACAAAAGCCTTTTCTACTTGTGTTACCCTCAAACTCTGCACCCCACCCCAGCCTGGGGATTAACCTCTTGCACCCATGCTCACCTTCTGTTTTCGGACCTTTAACCATCATTGCATCTGTATGTGTGTTGACAAAGTGAACTCTAGTCTTTGCAGTTTTTGTGTTTTGTTTTTTGGTTTAGGGAACAGTCCTACTATGAATGTACATTTACTGCTCTACTGAAGTTCATATATAAACCTGCCAAGCACATTACCAGAATTGGAATTGCTTGTATATACACTTTGATAAATTTTAGAGACAATGGTAGAACAGAAGTAAATTGTATTTCAAATGCCACAATATTCTCACACCATGAAAACCCTTCCCTTTTTAATATATCTGTGTGTAGTTTATCTTTATGCCCATACTATATTTCCCAGAGATGGGTAAGTGTTATGTTTCTTGCTGGCACATTTAACGTATTGTTCAAAGTCAGGCGTTTAGTGGTTTTAGCATGATCCTATTTCCATGAACTCGCAAATACAAGATCTTCTCTCACACTGTCTTTTACTCCCTGCTGTTTTATATTGCCCTCTTCATTCTCAGTCCTGGTCTTTCTTTATGTTCTTCATCAACCTGGATAGGTTATACTATTTTCTCCCTTATTCAAGACCAATAGAATAGAATAGAATACAACACCCAGAAATAAACCCTGATATATGGCCAAATGATTTTTGACAAGTTGCCAAGACTTTTCAAAGTAGAAAGGATAGTATTTTCAACACATGGTGCTGAGAAGTCTTGTGGGCAACATGCAAAAGAAGGAAGATGGACCCTTACCTAACATCATATGTAAAAATTAATGAAAACGTATCAAGAAACTAAATATAAGACCTAATAATATAAAACGTCTTAGAAGAAGATACAGGACAAGAGCTTCATGATATTGGATTTGGCAGTGTTTTCCTCCATATGAAGTGAAGGAACAACAAAGGTACAGCTAACAAAAAAATAAACAATTTGCAGTACATAAGTTAAAAAAAAATGTGTATCAAAGAAATGTAAACAGAATAAAATGGCAACCCACAAGATGGGAGAAAATATTTCAGAGCCATCTATCTGACAAGAGATTTCTATTCAGAACATACAGAGAACTCCTGCAACTGAACAAAAACAAACACCCTGATTCAAAAATGGATAAAAGACTTGAATAGATGGTTCTTCAAAAAGATGTACAAATGACTAAGCACTTGAATAGATGCTCCATATCACTAAATGCATGTTTATATGTTTGTGTGCATGCATATACACACAAGCACACACACACATACACAAGCAGAAAACAACTATTGGTGAGGATGTGAGGGAGTTGGAACCATTGTGCTATGTCAGAGGGAATGCAGAATGATACAGCTGCTTTGCAAAAGAGTATGGCAATTTTTCAGATATTGAAAAATAGAATTACTACATGATCCAGGAATTTTACTATGATGTATACCCAAAGGCATTGAAATCAGGGTCTTAAAGAAATATTTGTACTCCAGTGTTTAGAGCAGTAATAATCACAGTAGCTAAAATATGAAAGCAACCTCAGTGTTCATCCACTAGTTCCTGGATAAACAAAGTGTGGTATACCCATATAATACAATAGTATTCAGTGTTAAAAAGGAAAAGATCTAGGAATATGTTACAACATGGATGAATCTTGAGGAAATTTAGCTACCAAAAATGCCATTTTTGTGACTTTTAGTGAGTCATAACAATACAACTACTTATTTCAATTATATGGGGGTACTTAGTGTAGTCAAAACCATAGAAATTGGGAGGGTAATGACGCTTTTCAGGTGGTTATGGAACAAAAAGGAAAGTTATATTTAAAGGATATAGAGTTACAGTTTTAAAACGTAGAAAAGAATTAGAAAGATAAATGGTGATGTTGATCGCCCAATAATATGAATGCATTTAGTATCACTGAACGGTGCACTTTATAATAACTAACATGTTATATTTTATGTTATTTGATTTTACCAACATACAAAATTGGGAAAGAATGTAATATCAGGAAAGGGAGTGGACCTGGGATAGAGCAGAGAGTAATCAGAAGGGTGAGACACTGCATATGTTGAAGAAGAAGAGCTGAGAGTCTTCATTGGCCAGAAGAGACTTTATAAAAGAGAAAAAAAAAATTACTCTGAGGGTGTATTAGATAGATATCTGTGGGTGTGCTGCTATCTCCCATGGGTTATCTTAAAGAGTCTTTAATAAAGTCCATAAGGCTTGCTGAGGCTTTTTTAAAAACTGGATTCCCTAGGAGATAATTAGAGGGTGGTACTTAAGTCTATGTCTAGGTTGACAGATTTTGCAGGGAAGACGAACCTGAGAACAGTGGAGGTCTTAAGAGTGTAAGTACATGGAAATTAGAAAAAAAAAATAATAAAGGGAATTAGGAAAACTTTGGACTTCAAAGGTCATGTATTATTACTGAGTCAGACCTGAGGTTTCTAAGGAGTTATATACACAGTTGCTATTTGGATTACTTGTTGATAAAGATAAGTGGAAAAACTAGAGTCGTTCCCAAGTGTAGGTAAGATATAATGAGAGGATGGAGGTGGAAAGTAGGGAGACCCAGAGAAAAGTGGGAAGGTCATATTGGGCCAAGATGGTGGTAATATCCAACAGAACAGACGGTAGGACAGACTATGGATTCATCTTTTTTTATTTTGCCTCCCCCCTTCATCCTTAATAATTCTTTGGGAATATTTCACTGCTCTGTGATGCAGGTACAGAATTCGAGTGAGGAGGCTACACCTTCAGTGTCCAGCTGTCTGAGTCCTCAGTGTGCTTCAAATGATGGAGAACTATTGCTTCTTTATGAGAAGGGTTAGTACCTCGTAGCTAAGCTTAAGCTGGAGCTTATGCAATATTGATTCCATTTTATATATACTGTTGGCATGGAGGTTCCTCCTCCTCTTTTCTTGAACATTATGAAATGAATCTATATTTCTCAGTATTTGGGTATATCAGATAAATACGTTAAGTAAAGGAATCTTATATATTGCTCCCTGCATAGTTTGCTCTTTCTTGTTTCTCTTTTACCTTTACTAAATTAGCACAGGGAGAGACCTTGAAATGTTCTAATCAGGAGAGATTAGAACATCATATTTCTAGAGAGGTTGCTTGGACAGAGCAGGGGTCCCAGTGAGAATCCAAGCTTCTGTTTCTACTTGGAAGTGTACCTGTGTAGAATAGAGGGCTCCAGGAAATATCCTAGAATATTCCAGTGTCCCTGTGGGAGATCATTAAGAGAGGCAGGATCTGGTACCAGATCAGTGTACTATGACATGTTTGTCAGTCATCTGATGTGAGATTCTCAGAGCCAATCCCATATGGTAGGGCTGAGTGCAGAGTGATGAAGAACCTGTGAAAGCCTTTGATTGCATGTTAAAGATGAAGCTCTGATTTCGGGGAGAATTTTCTTACCTGACTGAATGTCACCCTTCTGTGGGGATGAGATTCTGTGCTTTTCCTCTGTTGATGACCACTGACTGCAAATCATTAGAGGATCATGTCTAGAAAGCATTCTTTATTTAATTTCTTAAAGAAGAAAGCATAGAAAACATTTTTATCCACTTTCAAATTGAGGATCAAGGGGAATTACATCAGTGAAAATGTCAGAGTAGGGAGCTCTGGCTTGTGTCCATCCCCAGAAACACTGACATACGTGGTAAAACCTGTCAAAATGACCTTATCAACACATGTAAGTTTTCTTTTCTTTTCACGCTGTAGATTTATCTTTCATTGAAACTTTACTTACTACAGGATGTGGAGAATAAACAGGGAAGTAGAAACTGTATTTCCTGATGAGAGAATCACTAAGTCACATTAGCTGTTCTGAACTCTGCCTTACTCACCGTGACTCTAATTAAAACAAACAAACAAACAAAACACTTTTTTTTTTGGTAAGTCAGTTCTGACATTTCCTCGTTAAAGACAAGGTAACAGATACAGACTTAGATCTACCAGAATTGAGCAAACTTTTGATTGTACCTGTGTTGAACATATGAGCATGACCTGCTACAAATCTTCATTATACTTATTGCCACAACGGGCAAATTCCCTTTTTCCACTCCTGATATGTTGCATGTAAGGAATGCATAGGTCACTAAACCCAGCTGGTCACAGGTAAACTCTGCCACATGGATTACTGCATGTTTTCCTGCTGGAAGACCACACATTCTCGAGGATCATGCCTGCAGAGTATCTGGGCTCTTCTTTTTTTCTGGATAAAGGTTAGATAATCACCTAATTTTATGAGAAATATATAAATTGTATTTGCATATTTTTCAGGTTTTTATTTATCCATTCTCTTTCAAGTCCTAAGTGCAAATATTAAAGTGATTTCCAAGAGGGTGGTAAATAAGACAGCTCCAAAATTAGCAATAAATCATAATGCAATTGTGAATGCATTAATGTGATTAATATGTAGATACTTATGTAAATGCAAGTTTAGTAATGCTTTGTGGAGAGCTTCAGAATCTAGGTATTAAAAAAAAAAAAAAAAAAAGAAGGAGTTCTTGAAACTCTCAGGGAATTATAGAGAAGTCTTTGTGTCTATAAATATCATTCTGAAATAATGCATATTCTCAGAAATAAACTAGGCATAACATTGTAGGAAAAAACTTCATGAAATGAAAGAGCATGTGAGATGGCCATACAAGAAAAATAATATTCTCAGAGAATAATGAACAGTGTGGAGTTCAGCAGAAGGGTCATACGCATTCAGAGAGCAAAACTTTGGAGAGCCTAGTTGTGAGTTCCTCATATTTCATCTCTGGAGACACGGTAGTCATTTGAAATATGATGTTATAAGATGACGTTAACATACTTAAATACTTTCGTTTAGAAATGACCACTTAGAACCAGAGTAAATGAAAGAGAACACAAAATTATGTTTATGTTGATTTTTAAAGACCTCAGGTGAGTGCTGATTATTTAAAAATGCATGATGTCTTTCACTGCAAAGTAAAGGAGCTGTTACAGTGGAGGATTACTGGACTGAATGTCAATATTATGACATAGTATGAGTGTGTTTCGTGTTTGGTAATTGCAATCATTGTTGCTTTTGTTGTGGTCATCCATTTGCAGTGCTTGGTGTCAGTTGATTTATCTCTTGTAAAAATAAAATACAGTCTGTGTGTGTGTGAAAAAAAAAACATACATGATGTCTTGACTAAAGTTGTATGGAATTTGAGATCTGGAAAAAAGCATTTCTTTTCTGTAATGCTAGGATGATAATTGGACATTTTTGCAAGAAAGAGATTTCAGGATGCAAATCTCGTGTCTCTAAGGTGGGAAGTCAGTTCATGGTGGAACATTCTATTAAACTTGTGTGAGTGGAGAAATATTTCTTTGGAAGGAAGAGGTCACGAATCCCTTTTTAATAGTTAATGGTTTATAGCATACCGAATGAGCAAAATGGCTATTTCTGAACTTTAGAAAAAAATAATATAGTTTTTCTGCATTTATAACATGAGGCTGATGTAAAATATCAAAAATTCTTTATTTTGAAAAGCAATGTAATCAATTTGACATAATTCATATATATTGAACCTGTGGTACACACACACACAGTAAAACTTACATTCAGAAAATTGTTTGCACTTAAGAAATATTTTCAAGTGTAGGTGATTTACAATGTTGTGGGTTTTTTAAATACATGTTTATTGGAGTATACTTACTTTATAACACCGTATTAGTTTCTGCTTTACAACAAAGTGAATCAGCTATATGTATACATATATTCCCCATACCCCCCCCTCCCCTTGAGGCTCCCTCCCACACTCCCTATCCCACCCCTCTGGGGGACATAAAGCACCGAGCTGATCTCCCTGTGCTATGCGGCAGCTTACCACTAGCTGTTTTACATTTCGTACTGTATATATGTCAGTGCTACTCTCTCACTACGTCCCTGTCTCCCCTTGCCCCCTGTGTCCTTAAGTCCGTTCTCTACATCTGTGTCTTTATTCCTGCCCTGTCACTAGGTTCGTCAGTACCATTTTTCTAGATTCCATATATATGTGTTAGCGTACGGTATTTGTTTTTCTCTTTCTGACTTACTTCACTCTGTATGACAGACTCTAGGTCCAACCACCTCACTGCAAATAACTCAATTTTGTTCCTTTTTATGGCTGAGTAATACTCCATTGTATAGATGTGCCACATCTTCTTTATATATTAATCTGTCGATGGACACTTAGGTTGCTTCTATGTCCTGGCTATTGTAAATAGTGCTACAGTGAACATTGTGGTACATGTATCTTTTTGAATTATGGTTTTCTCCGGGTATATGCCCAGTAGTGGGATTGCTGGGTCATATGGTAGTTCTATTTTTTAGCTTTTAAGGAATCTCCCTACTGTTCTCCATAGTGGCTGTATCAGTTTACATTCCCACCGACAGTTCAGGAGGGTTCACTTTTCTCCACACCCTCTGCAGCCTTTATACATTGTTGTATTAATTTCTGCTGTGCAGCAACGTGACTCAGTTTTATATATATCTATCTATATATCTATCTATCTATATCTATATATCTATATCTATATATCTATATATCTATTCTTTTCCATTATGGTTTATCACAGGATATTGAACATAGTTTCCTGTGCTATACAGTAGGTCTTGGTGGGTTGTCCATCCTATGTAGAATAGTTTGCTTCTGCTATTCCAAAACTCCCAATCTTGCCTTCACTCTCTCCTTGGCAACCACAACTCTCTTTTCTATATCTGTGTGTTTGTTTCTGTTTCGCTGACATGCTCATTTGTGTCCTGTTTTCGATTCCACATATAAGTGATATTATATGGTATTTGTCTTTCTCTCTCTGACTTACTTCACTTAGTATCATTATCTCTAGGTCCATCCATGTTGCTGCAAATGGCATTATTTCATTCTTTTTTATGTCTGAGTAATATCTTTTGTATACGTATACCACACCTTCTTTATACACTCATTTTTCAATGAACATTTAGGTTGTTTCCATGTCTTGGCTGTTATAAATAGTGCTGCTATGAACATAGGGTTTCATGTATCTTTTTGAATTATAGTTTTGTCTAGATATATGTCCACAAGTGGGATTGCTAGATCATATGGCAACTCTCTTTATAGTTTTTTTGAGGAACCTCCATACTGTTTTCCATAGTGGCTGCACCAACTTACATGGCCACCGACAGTGTAGAAGGGTTCCCTTTTCTCCATACCCCCTCCAGCATTTGTTAATTGTAGATTTTTTTTAATGATGGCCATTCTGATCAGTGTGAAGTGATACCTCATTGTAATTTGGATTTGCATTTATCTAATAATTAGTGATGATGAGCATCTTTTCATGTGCCTATTGGCTCTCAGTATGTCTTCTTTGGAGAAATGTTTATTTAGGTCTTCTACCCATTTTTCCATTGAGTTATTTGTTATTTTGTTATTGAGTTGTATGAGCTGTTTGTATAGTTTGGAAATTAAACCCTTGTCAGTCTCATCATTTGCTAATATTTTCTCCCAGTCCATAGGTTGTATTTTCATTTTGATTATGGTTTCCTTTGCTGTGCAAAAGCTTATAAGTTTGATTAGTTCCTGTTTCTTTTTTGCTTTTACAGTAAGTCCCCTACATATGAACAAGTTCTGTTCCAAGAGTGCGTTTGTAAGTTCAATTTGTTTGTAAGTCCAACAAAGTTCGCCTAGGTACCCAACTTACACAGTCGGCTATATGGTATTGTACCGTAATAGGTTTATAATACTTTTCACGCAAACAATACATAAAAAACAAGCACAAAAACAAAGAAAGCATGTTTAATCTTACAGTACAGTAACTTGAAAAGTACAGTAATACAGTACAACAGCTGGGATACTCGGGCTGGCATCGAGGGAACAGGCGAGCAGAGTTACTGATTGGAGGAGGGAGGGGAGGTGGGAGATGGTAGGGGTGAAGGATTATCAGCAGTAGGAGACAGAGGGCAAGCTGCAATTTCACTCCTACCTGACGTTGATGGCAAAGGTTCTGGTTCCTTGCTGGATTTAATTCTATCTACCCTCTTGAAAGAATGATCCATTGATGTCTGGGTAGTAGCTCTGTTTTTCTCATCTTAGATGACAAGGTAACACTGGATTGCAATCTGAATGGCTGCTGCCACCTTTGGGTCCCATTCTAGGTTCGGGTCCTGTGCCTCAAAAACTAACAGTGCTTCCTCAAGTAACGAAGATTCCCTTGCCATTTTCTGTGTCGTGAATCTCTTCAGTTCTTCAGTTACTTTTTCTTCCTCCTGTCCCTCTTCATCCTTTCTCTGGGCCTCCAATTCCATCAGTAAGCTCCTCATGTTGCACAGCAAGGAGTTCAGCGAAATCGTCCTCTTGCAGATCTAGCTCCAGCTTCTCGCTGAGGGTCACTACGTTGCTGAAGACCTCTTCGGACTTCTGATCTACCTTCTCAAATCCACAAAAATCATGAACAAACTGTGGGCAAAGGTTCTTCCAAACCCCATTCAGCGTGACCGCCATACCCTCACACCATGCAAAGTCAATGTTTTTTATGGTCTTGTAGATGTTATAGTCCTCCCAAAGTTGTCCCTAGGTTGTTCCTGATTTGTCACTTACCTTTACTGCCTGACAAATAGTGTGACATAAATAATATTTCTTGAAAGTCGCTATAACGCCCTGGTCCATAGGTTGGATGAGCAACATAGTATTTGGTGACAGATGCAGTACTTTGACGTTGGGATGAAAGTCATCCATGAATGGGGGGTGGCCCAGAGCATAGTCGAGCAGCAAAAGAATGTTTTGCTAGAACGTCTTTCTCCAAGCAATATTTCTCTACATCTGGGATAAAGTGGTGGCAAAACCAGTCCTGGAACGTGGCCTGTGTAATCCGGGATTTGGGGTTATGCTTCCACACAACAGGAAGAGAGCCCTTGGCTATGGTTTTAAGGGTTCTTGGGTTCTGTGAATGATAAACTAAGAGAGGTTTCAGCTTCAATTCACCGGAAGCATTGCCACCAAACAACAGTTAGCCTATCCTTTGCTGCTTTACAGCCCGGCGTCAACTTTTCCTCCTCACTGACGTAACTTCGGTCTGGCATCCTCTTCCAGTACAGTTGTGTCTCATCCACATTAAAAACCTGGTTGGGTAAATACACACCATCATCAATAATTTCTCAAAGTGTTTCTGGAAGTTCCTGGACAGCTACCCTATCTGCACTTGCTGTCTCTCCACTTACTTTTACATTGTGAAGGCTGGCTCTAGCCTTGAACCGATGAAACCAGCCATGGCTGGCATTAAAAGATGTGCCCTCTGATTCTTTGTCGTGCTTCTTCTTCAAGTCTTCATAAAGGCTTTTAGCTTTCTCTTGAATCAGCGTTAAGTTGAGCAGGACTCAGCGCTGATGTTGATCCTGCATCCGCACACTGAGAAGTTTCTCCATCTCCTCCATCACTTTTCCATGCTTCTTGGATATTGTGTCAACATTGTCGGCACAGCAGACTTCACATGTTCCATGATCTTGTCCTTGTTCTTTAGATTCGTGCCAATGATTGAATGATTCATGTTGTAAGAATGAGCGATGTCTAACATCTTTTTGCCTCGCTCCACTCTCTCAATTACTTTCACTTTTGTTTCCGTCATTATTGCTCGGCGCTTCTTAACAGTACCAGCTACATCACCTCTGCTTTTACGCTTGCTTCCAGACATCTTGGGCTTGAAATAAATGTACTGTACTACTGTACTCCATACAGTACTGTAAAGTACACAAAAGCACAACCACATAGAGAGGAAGCACGCACGTGACAATGTATGCCAGACACGTGAACTAACTTACATGATTGGACACGCGAATGGACGTTTGCATCTTTGAAAGTTTGCAACTTGAAGGTTCGTATGTAGGTGACTTACTGTATTTGTACTGCCTAGGGAGAACTACCTAGGAAAATTTTGGTATGACTTATGTCAGAGAATGATTTGCTTATGCTCTCTTCTAGGAGTTATAAGGTGTCCTATCTTATATTTAAGCATATAAGCCGTTTTGAGTTTATTTTTGTGTATGGTGTGAGGGTATGTTCTGACTTCACTGATTTGCATACGGCTCTCCAACTTTCAAAACACCACTTGCTGAAGAGACTGTCTTTTCCCCATTGTATATTCTTGCCTCCTTTGTCAAAGGTTAATTGCCCATAGGTGTGTGGGTTTATTTCTTAGCTCTCTATTCTATTCCATTGATCCATGTATCTCTTTCTGTGCCAATACAATGCGGCTTTGATTACTGTAACTTTGTAGTATTTTCTGAAGTTTAGGAGGGTTATGCCTCCTGCTTTGTTCTTTTTCCTGGGGATTGTGTTCACATTTCTGACTTTTTATGGTTCCAGATACATTTTAGGATTATTTGTTCTAGTTCTGGGGAAAATGTCATGGGTAATTTGATAGGGATCACATTAAATCTGTAGATTGCTTTGGGTAGTGTAGCCATTTTAACAGTATTAATTCCTCCCATCTAAGAGCGTGGGATGTCTTTCCATTTCTTTGAATCATCTTCAGCTTCCTTTACTAATGTTTTGTAGTTCTCAGTATATAAGTCTTTCACCTCCTTGGTGAGGTTTATTCCTAAGCATTTAATTTTTTTGATGCCATTAAGAAAAGGATTGCTTGTTTACATTTCCTTTCTGATATTTCATTGTTAGTGTAAAGAAATGCAACCAGGGACTTCCCTGGTGGCTCCGTGGTTGAGAATCCGCCTGCCAATACAGGGGACACGGGTTTGAGCCCTGATGCAGGAAGATCTCACATGCCGTGGAGCAACTAAACCTGTGTGCCACAACTACTTAGCCTGCACTCTAGAGCCAGTGAGCCACAAATACTGAGCCCATGTGCCACAACTACTTAAGCCTGCATGCCTAGAGCCCGTGCTCCACAACAAGAGAAGCCACTGCAATGAGAAGCCTGCACACCACAAGAAAGTCTAGTCCCCACTGGCCACAACTAGAGAAAGCCCGTGCACAGCAATGAAGACCCAATGCAGCCAAAATAAATTTAAAAAAAAAAGAAAGAAAAACCAGGAAATGCAACCAATTTATATATGTTAATCTTGTATCCTGCTACTTTGCTGAATTTGTTTATCAGTTCTAGTAGTGTTTGTGTGGAATTTTTAGGGTTTCCTTTATATATATTATCATGCCATCTGCATATAATGACAACTTTACCTCTTCCCTTCCAACTTGGTTAGATTTTATTTCTTTTTCTTGTCTGATTGTTGTGGCTAGGACTTCCAATACTATGTTGAAGAGAAGACGTGAGAGTGGGCATCCTTGTCTTGTTCCAGATTTTAGCGGGAAGGCTTTCAGCTTATGAACGTTGAGTATTATATTGGCTGTGGGTTTGTCATAAATAGCTTTTAGTATGTTGAGATATGTTTCCTCTGTACCCACGTTGGTAAGTGTTTTTACCATGAATGGATGTTGAAGCTTTTCAAATGCTTTTTCGCCATCTATTGAGATGATCCTTTGTTTCTCGTTTTTCCTTTGTCGATGGGGTGTATCATGTTGATTGATTTGCATATGTTTGAAACAGCTTTGTGAAACTGGGGTGAATCAAATTTGGTCATGGTGTATGATCCTCTTATGTGTTGTCGGATTCGGTTTTCTAATATTCAGTTGAGAATTTTTGCATCTATATTTATCAACGATATTGGCCTGCAGTTTTCTTTTTTGGTAGTGTCTTTTTCTGTGTTTTTTTTTTTAAGTCTTTATTGAATTTGTTCCAATATTGCTTCTGTTTTATGTTTTGGTTTCTTGTTTGTGAGGCATGTGGGATCTTAGCTCCAAAACCAGGGCTTGAACCCGCACCCCCTGCACTGGAAAGCGAAATCTTAACTGCTGGACCACCAGAAAAGTCCCCATCTGTTTTATTTGTTTTTTAAGTAAATTTCTTTCTTTATTTATTTTTGGATGCATTGGGCATTCGTTGCTGTGCTCGGGCTCTCTCTAGTTGCGGTGAGCGGGGGCTACTCTTCGTTGTGGTGTGCAGGCTGTTCATTGTGGTGGCTTCTTTTGTTGCACATCATGGGCTCTAGGTCCGTGGGCTTCAGCAGTTGTGGCTATCAGGCTCAGTAGTTGTGGCTCGTGGGCTGTAGAGCGCAGGCTCAGTAGTTGTGGCCCACAGGCTTAGTTGCTCCATGGCATGTGGGATCTTTCCAGACCAGGTCTCGAACCTATGTCCCCTGCAGTGGCAGACAGATTCTTAACCACTGTGCCACCAGGGAAGTCCCCCCTCCCCATCTGTTTTTGATATCAGCGTGATAGTGGCTTCATAGAATGTCTTTGGAAGTATTCCTTACTCTTCAATCTTTTCGAAGAGTTTGAGAAGGATCTGTGTAAGTTCTGCTTTTTATATTTGGTAGAAATTGCCTGTGAAACCATCTGATCCTGGACTTCTGTTGGTAGGGAGTTTTTTTTAAATTACAGATTCTATTTTTTTAAAAATTCTATTTATTTATTTATTTATTTTGGCTGTGTTGGGTCTTCGTTTCTGTGCGAGGGCTTTCTCTAGTTGCAGCGAGCGGGGGCCACTCTTCATCACGGTGCATGGGCCTCTCACTATCGTGGCCTCTCTTGTTGTGGAGCACGGGCTCCAGACGCTCAGGCTCAGTAGTTGTGGCTCACGGGCCCAGTTGCTCCGCGGCATGTGGGATCTTCCTAGACCAGGGCTCGAACCCGTGTCCCCTGCATTGGCAGGCCGATTCTCAACCACCGTGCCACCAGGGAAGCCCTCTATTTTGCTTTTAGTGATCAGTATGTTCAAGTTATCTATTTCTTCTTGATTCAGTTTTGTTCGGCTGTAAAAAATATATATATTTTTAAGTTATGTTAGCAGCTAAATACTTACCATGTATTAGACCACAAAAGAGAGAAGAAAAAATATTAAAATATTTTTTCAAATACAACAAGTATTGAAATGTTTTAAAGAAATTGGTATAATAATACTAATTACAATAATGACAAATTGTTCTGAACTTAAAGACTACATATATCTAAGATGCTTATTATATGCTTATTGTTTTATTGTTTTTAAATACATAGAATGTTTTCTCCTTTCTAATGTAATTCTTTTATTTTACCTGTATACTGTGAAAAAAATTGAGTTGCACATAATATAAAAAATTACACTTTAATAGGAGATATTAATCCATTTACATTTACTATAGTACTGAAAATACTTAGGTTTAGCGTTCCATGTCATTGAGTGCTCTTTTTTATTTATTTATTTTTTAAAAAGATTTAATTTGGGGGGGGGCATAAATTATTCATTTATTTATTTATTTAATTTTAACATCTTTATTGGACTATAATTGCTTTACAATGGTGTGTTAGTCTCTGCTTTAGAACAAAGTGAATCAGCTATACATATCCATATATCCCCATATCTCCTCCCTGTTGCGTCTCCCTCCCACCCTCCCTATCCCACCCCTCTAAGTGGTCATAAAGCACTGAGCTGATCTCCCTCTTCTATGCAGCTGTTTCCTACTAGCTAGCTATTTTACATTTGGTAGTATATATAAGTCCATGCCACTCTCTCACTTCGTCCCAGCTTACCCTTCCCCCTCCCCATGTCCTCAAGTCCATTCTCTATGTCTGCGTCTTTATTCCTGTCCTGTCCCTAGGTTCTTCCCAACGGTTTCTTTTCCTTTTCTTTTTAGATTCCACATATATGTGTTAGCATACAGTATTTGTTTTTCTCTTTCTGACTTACTTCACTGTGTATGACAGACTCTAGGTCCATCCATCTCACTACAAATAACTCAATTTCATTTCTTTTTATGGCTGAGTAATATTCCATTTTATATTGAAGACGTGCAACATCTTTTTTACCCATTCATCAGTTGATGGACACTTAGGTTGCTTCCATGTCCTAGCTATTGCAAATAGAGCTGCAATGAACATTGTGGAACATGACTCTTTTTGAATTATGGTTTTCTCCAGGTATATGCCCAGTAGTGGGATTGCTGTGTCATATGGTAGTCCTATTTTTAGTTTTTTAAGGAACCTCGATACCGTTCTCGATAGTGGCTGTATCAATTTACACTCCCACCAACGGTGCAAGAGGGTTCCCTTTTTTCCACACCTCTGCAGCATTTATTGGTTGTAGATTTTTTTGATGATGGCCATTCTTACCTGTGTGTGGTGATACCTCATTGTAATTTCGAGTTGCATTTCTCTAATGATCAGTGGTGTTGAGCATTCTTTCATGTGTTTGTTGGCAATCTGTATATCTTCTTTGCAGAAATGTCTATTTAGGTCTTCTGCCCATTTATGGATTGGGTTGTTTGTTTTTTGTTTTTTTTTTTTTTTTTTTGATATTGAGCTGCATGGGCTGCTTGTAAAGTTTGGAGATTAATCCTTTGTCAGCTGCTTCATTGGCAAATATTTTCTCCCCTTCTGAGTGTGGCCTTTTTGTCTTGTTTACGTTTTCCTTTGCTGTGCAAAAGCTTTTAAGTCTCCTTAGGTCTCATTTGTTTATGTTTCTTTTTAATTTCCGTTTTCTAGGAGGTGGGTCAAAAAGGATCTTGCTGTGATTGATGTCATAGAGTGTTCTGCCTATGTTTTCCTCTAAGAGTTTGATAGTGTCTGGCCTTACATTTAGGTCTTTAATCCACTTTGAGTTTATTTTTGTGTATGGTGTTAGGGAGTCTTCTAATTTCATTCTTTTACCGGTAGCTGTCCAGTTTTCCCAGCACCACTTATTGAAGAGGCTGTGATTTCTCCATTGTATATTCTTGCCTCCTTTATCAAAAATAAGGTGACCATATGTGTATGGGTTTATGTCCGGGCTTTCTCTCCTGTTCCATTGCTCTATATTTCTGTTTTTGTGCCAGTACCATACTGTCTTGACTACTGTAGCTTTGTAGTATTGTCTGAAGTCAGGGAGCCTGATTCCTCCAGCTCTGTTTTTCTTCTCAAGATTGCTTTGGCTGTTCGGGGTCTTTTGTGTTTCCATACAAATTGTGAAATTGTGATTGCAATTACCAAACATGAAACACACTCATACTATGTCATAATATTGACATTCAGTCCAGTAATCCTCCACTGTAACAGCTCCTTTACTTTGCAGTGAAAATTGATTTGTATATTCTTTGCCTCTGAGTCCTTGTGGGATTTTTTTTTTTTTAATTCAGACAGAAAGTCACAAAAATTATACTCATCCTCATCAGTTCACTCAGTCCCATGTAATTAATTTTTTTTTTCATCTTCATCTTTTGTTAGCACTTTTATGAGTTCATCAGTTTTTCATTAGAGTTCTGAAAATGCTTATTCATTCAGTTCAGCAGTACAGTCAGTTACCAGAAACCTGTACTTGTCAGAGTCTTTTCCATGAATTTCTTGAAGATGTAAACCTTTTACAGGAACATATTTGCAAAATCATCAGAGTACACCCAGAACTGTCTGTAAATGACAAAAGACTTAAAAATGACCACGGTTAAAGATTTGATGAAAGTTCAAAATAATGCAGTTGACAAGAAAATTAGTTATTTCTGAGATATACATTTTAAAGTAATAACTAGGATTATTACTTATAACATTATACCAGAATATATAAGATTTTTAGAAATTTCATGTAATGTCTGAAACATTTATATTAACATATTTCCATACATATTTCCATACAAATACAAATATAAGATTTTTAGAAATTTCGTGTAATGTCTGAAACATTTATAGTAACATATTTCCATACAAATAACCCAATGAAAGTTTAGTTTTAGTTGTTTTGTTTGTTTTTTTATACTGCAGGTTCTTATTAGGCATCAATTTTATACACATCAGTGTATACATGCCAATCCCAATCGCCCAATTCAGCACACCACCATCCCCACCCCACCGCACTTTTCCCCCCTTGGTGTCCATATGTTCATTCTCTACATCTGTGTCTCAACTTCTGCCCTGCAAACTGGCTCATCTGTACCATTTTTCTAGGTTCCACATACATGCATTAATATACGATATTTGTTTTTCTCTTTCTGACTTACTTCACTCTGTATGACAGTCTCTAGATCCATCCTCGTCTCAACAAATGACTCAATTTCGTTCCTTTTTATGGCTGAGTAATATTCCATTGTATATACGTACCACATCTTCTTTATCCATTCGTCTGTTGATGGGCATTTAGGTTGCTTCCATGACCTGGCTATTGTAAATAGTGCTGCAATGAACATTCGGGTGCATGTGTCTTTTTGAATTACGGTTTTCTCTGGGTATATGCCCAGTAGTGGGATTGCTGGGTCATATGGTAATTCTATTTTTAGTTTTTTAAGGAACCTCCATATTGTTCTCCATAGTGGCTGTATCAATTTACATTCCCACCAACAGTGCAAGAGGTTTCCCTTTTCTCCACACCCTCTCCAGCATTTGTGGTTTGTAGATTTTCTGATGATGCCCATTCTAACAGGAGTGAGGTGATACCTCATTGTAGTTTTGATTTGCATTTCTCTAATAATTAGTGATGTTGAGCATCTTTTCATGTGCTTCATGGCCGTCTGTATGTCTTCTTTGGAGAAATGTCTATTTAGGTCTTCTGCCCATTTTTGGATTGGGGTGTTTGTTTCTTTAATATTGAGCTGAATGAGCTGTTTATATATTTTGGAGATTAATCCTTTGTCCGTTGATTCATTTGCAAATATTTTCTCCCATTCTGAGGGTTGTCTTTTCGTCTTGTTTATGGTTTCCTTTGCTGTGCAAAAGCTTTGAAGTTTCATTAGGTCCCACTTGTTTATTTTTGTTTTTATTTCCATTATTCTAGGAGGTGGATCAAAAAAGATCTTGCTGTGATTTATGTCAAAGAGTGTTCTTCCTATGTTTTCCTCTAAGAGTTTTATAGTGTCCAGTCTTATATTTAGGTCTCTAATCCATTTTGAGTTTATTTTTGTGTATGGTGTTAGGGAGTATTCTAATTTCATTCTTTTACCGGTAGCTGTCCAGTTTTCCCAGCACCACTTATTGAAGAGGCTGTGATTTCTCCATTGTATATTCTTGCCTCCTTTATCAAAAATAAGGGGACCATATGTGTATGGGTTTACGTCTGGGCTTTCTCTCCTGTTCCATTGCTCTATATTTCTGTTTTTGTGCCAGTACCATACTGTCTTGACTACTGTAGCTTTGTAGTATTGTCTGAAGTCAGGGAGCCTGATTCCTCCAGCTCTGTTTTTCTTCTCAAGATTGCTTTGGCTGTTCGGGGTCTTTTGTGTTTCCATACAAATTGTGAAATATTTTTGTTCTAGTTCTCTGGAAAATTCCATTGGTAGTTTGATAGGGATTGCATTGAATCTGTAGATTGTGTTGGGTAGTAGAGTCATTTTCACAATGTTGATTCTTCCGATCCAAGAACATGGTATATCTCTGTATCTGTTTGTGTCATCTTTGATTTCTTTCATCAGTGTCTTATAGTTTGTTGAGTAAACGTCTTTTGTCTCCTTAGGTAGGTTTATTCCTAGGTATTTTATTCTTTGTGTTGCAGTGGTAAATGGGAGTGTTTCCCTAATTTTTCTTTCAGAATTTTCATCTTTAGTGTATAGGAATGAAAGAGATATCTGTACGTTAATTTTGTATCCTGCAACCTTACCAGTTCGTTGATTAACTCTAGTAGGTTTCTGGTAGCATCTTTAGGATTCTCTATGTATAGTATCATGTCATCTGCAAACAGTGAGAGCTTAACTTCTTCTTTTCCGATTTGGATTCCTTTTATTTCTTTTTCTTCTCTGATTGCTGTAGCTAAAAATTCCAAAAGTGTGTGGAATAATAGTGGTGAGAGTGGGCAACCTTGTCTTGTTCCTGATCTTGGTGGAAATGATTTCACTTTTTCACCATTGAGAACGATGCTGGCTGTGGGTTTGTCATATATGGCCTTTATTATGTTGAGGAAAGTTCCCTCTATGCCTACTTTCTGGAGGGTTTTTATGATAAATGGGTGTTTAATATTGTCGAAAGCATTTTCTGCATCTATTGAGATGACCATATGGTTTATATCCTTCAGTTTTTTAATATGGTGTATCACATTGATTTGCATGTATTGAAGAATCCTTGCATCCCTGGGATAAACCCCACTTGATCATGGTGTATGATCCTTTTAAGGCGCTGTTGGATTCTGTTTGCTAGTATTGTGCAGTGGATTTTTGCAGCTATGTTCATCAGTGATATTGACCTGTAGTTTTCTTTCTTTGTGACATCTTTGTCTGGTTTTGGTGTCAGGGAGATGGTGGTCTCATAGAATAAGTTTGGGAGAGTTCCTCCCTCTGCTATATTTTGGAAGAGTTTGAGAAGGATAGGTGTTAACTCTTCTCTAAATGTTTGATAGAATTTGCCTGTGAAGCCATCTGGTCCTGGGCTTTTGTTTGTTGGAAGATTTTTAATCACAGTCTCAAGTTCAGTACTTGGGATTGGTTTGTTTGTAGTTTCTATTTCTTCCTGGTTCAGTCTTGGAAGGTTGTGCTTTTCTAAGAATTTGTCCATTTCTTCCAGGTTGTCCATTTTATTGGCATATAGTTGCTTGCAGTAATCTCTCATGATCCTTTGTATGTCTGCAGTGTCAGTTGTTACTTCTCCTTTTTCATTTGTAATTCTATTGATTTGAGTCGTCTCCCTTTTTTTCTTGATGAGTCTGGCTAATGGTTTATCAATTTTGTTTATCTTCTCAAAGAACCAGCTTTTAGTTTTTTTGATCTTTGCTGTTGTTTCCTTCATTTCTGTTTCATTTATTTCTGGTCTGATCTTTATGATGTCTTTCCTCTGCTGACTTTGTTTTTTTTTTTTTTTTTTCTCTAATTGCTTTAGGTGTAAGGTTAACTTGTTTATTTGAGATATTTCTTGTTTCTTGAGGTAGGATTGTATTGCTATAAACTTCTCTCTTAGAACTGCTCTTGCTGCATCCCATAGGTTTTGGGTCTTCATGTTTTCATTGTCATTTGTTTCTAGGTATTTTTTTATTTCCTCTTTGATTTCTTCAGTGATGTCTTGGTTATTAAGTAGTGTATTGTTGAGCGTCCATGTGTTTCTATTTTTTACAGATTTTTTTCCTGTAATTGATATCTAGTCTGATAGCATTGTTGTCGGAAAAGATACTTGATACGATTTCAATTTTCTTATATTCACCAAGGCTTGATTTGTGACCCAAGGTATGATCTATCCTGGAGAATGTTCCAGGAGCACTTGAGAAAAAGTGTATTCTGTTGTTTTTGGATGGAATGTCCTCTAAATATCAATTAAGTTCATCTTGTTTAATGTAACATTTAAAGCTTGTGTTTCCTTATTTATTTTCATTGTGGATGATCTGTTCATTGGTGAAAGAGGGGTGCTAAAGTCCCCTACTAGGATTCTGTTACTGTCGATTTCCCCTTTTATGGCTGTTAGCATTTGCCTTATGTATTGAGGTGCTCCTATGTTGGGTGCATAAATATATACAATTGTTATATCTTCTTCTTGGATTGACCCCTTGATCATTATGTAGTGTCCTTCTTTGTCTCCTGTAATAGTCTTTATTTTAAAGTCTTTTTTGTCTGATATGAGAATTGCTACTCTAGCTTTCTTTTGATTTCCATTTGCATGGAATATCTTATTCCATCCCCTCACTTTCCATCTGTATGTGTCCCTATGTCTGAAGTGGGTCTCTTGTAGACCACATACATACCGGTCGTGTTTTCGGATCCATTCAGCCAGTCTATGTCGTTTGGTTGGAGCATTTAATCCATTTACATTTAAGGTAATTATTGATATGTATGTTCTTATTACCATTTTCTTAATTGTTTTGAGTTTCTTATTATAGGTCTTTTCCTTCTCTTGTGTTTCCTGCCTAGAGAAGTTCCTTTAGCATTTGTTGTAAAGCGGGTTTGGTGGTGCTGAATTCTCTTAGCTTTTGCTTGTCTGTAAAGGTTTTAATTTCTCTGTCGAATCTGAACGAGATCCTTGGTGGGTCGAGTAATCTTGGTTGTAGCTTTTCCCCTTTCATTACTTTAAATATGTCCTGCCAGTCCCTTCTGGCTTGCAGAGTTTCTGCTGAAAGTTCAGCTGTTAACCTTATGGGGATTGCCTTGTATGTTATTTGTTGTTTTTCCCTTGCTGCTTTTAATATTTTTTCTTTGTATTTAATTTTTGATAGTTTGATTAATATATGTTTTGGCATGTTTCTCCTTGGGTTTATCTTGTATGGGACTCCCTGCGCTTCCTGGACTTGATTAACAATATCCTTTCCCATATTAGGGAAGTTTTCAACTATAATCTCTTTAAATATTTTCTCAGTGTCTTTCTTCTTCTCTTCTGCTTCTGGGACCCCTATATTCGAATATTGGTGCGTTTAATGTTTTCCCAGAGATGTCTCAGATTGTCCTCAATTCTTTTCATTCTTTTTTCTTTATTTTGCTTTGCAGTAGTTACTTCCACTATTTTATCTTCCAGGTCATTTATCCATTCTTCTGCCTCAGTTATTCTGCTATTGTTTCCTTCTAGAGAATTTTTAATTCCATTTATTGTGTTGTTCATCATTGTTTGTTTGCTCTTTAGTTCTTGTAGGTCCTTGTTAAACGTTTCTTGTCTATTCTCCATTCCAGTTCCAAGATTTGGGATCATCTTTACTATCATTACTCTGAATTCTTCTTCAGGTAGACTGCCTATTTCCTCCACATTTGTTTGGTCTGGTGGGTTTTTACCTTGCTCCTTCATCTGCTGTGTGTTTCTGTGTCTTCTCATTTGGCTTTGGGGACTGTGTTTGGGGTCTCCTTTTCAGAGGCTGCAGATTCGTAGTTCGCGTTGTATTTGGTGTCTGCCCCCAGTGGCTAAGGTTGGTTCAGTGGGTTGTGTAGGCTTTCTGATGGAGGGGACTGGTGCCTGTGTTCTGGTGGGTGTGTCTGGATCTTGTCTTTCTGGTGGACAGATCCGCATCTGGTGGTGTGTTTTGGGGTGTCTGTGACCTTATTGTGATTTTTGGCAGCCCCTCTGCTAATGGGTGGGCCTGCATTCCTGTCTTGCTAGTTGTTTGGCATGGGATGTCCAGCACTGGATCTTGCTGGTCTCTGAGTGGAGCTGGTTCTTAGCGTTGAGACGGATATCTCTGGGAGAGCTTTCGCCATTTGATATTACAAGGTGCCAGAGGTCTCTGGTAGACCAATGTCCTGAACTCGGCTCTCCCACCTCAGAGGCACAGGCTTGACACCCGGCTGGAGCACCAAGACCCTGTCAGCCACACAGCTGGGGGTGAGAGCAAGAGGTAGCTTTGGTACATCTCAAAGACCACCCATGAGGTGCACTGACCACTTTCTCTCCAGAAGTGAAGAAAACAAAATTCAGACTTTGGCTAGTCAGCCACTTTGGTAGCCAGCCTCCAAGATGGACCTAATTATCCCCTAATTATCTCCCAGTCTCCATGTACCAGTGTGGCTCCTCGCACTTGAAAAGGGTTGACTGTTTAACTAATAAGAAATTGCAGAAATGACAAAGTGCAGCTTCCAAAGTTATAAAAGACATTGCAGCTTCTGCTTTGGTTTCTGCTAGATCACTCATCCTGGGGTAAGCCAGCTGCCATGTCATGAGGACACTCAAGCAGCCCTAAGGAGAGATCCATGTGGCAAGGAACTGAGGCCTCTTACCTACAGCCACGTGAGTGAGTCATCTCAGAAGTCAAAAGATTTAATTTTTTAAATTTTTGGTTGTGTTGGGTCTTCGTTGCTGCACAGGGTTTCTCCAGTTGTTACTAGAGAAGCAGGGGTTACTCTTCGTTGTGGTGCACGGGCTTCTCCTTGCAGTGGTTTCTCTTGTTGTGGAGTATGGGCTCTAGGTGCATGGGCTTCAGTAGTTGTGTCATGCAGGCTCAATAGTTGTTGCTTGCAGGCTCTAGAGCACAGGCTCAGTACTTGTGGCACACGGGCTTAGTTGCACTGCGGCATGTGGGATCTTCCCAGACCAGGGATGGAACCCCTGTTCCCTGCATTGGCAGGCAAATTCTTACCCACTGTGCCACCAGGGAAGTCCAGTGTGCTCTTTTTTAAACCTAGTCTGTTTTCATTATTTTCTATCTTAACGATTCTGTATTAAAGAAAAAAAAAAATAATACTCCTTTCTACCCCTCCTCTTTGAGGATTAAATATGAAGAAGTATGTCTTATTTATTAACCTCAAATTTTCACCTTACTTTTAAGAAGTAATCACAATGTCAAGTATTTAATACTTTTCACTTCCACCTTGAAAAGCATGGCTATTAAAGTGCTAATACAATTACCTTCCCTCGTCTATCTTTTTTAGTTTTTGTTATGTATAAAAAACAACGAAAAACATGCATGGTTTGTAAGGAAATGACAAATTTCAGAAAATTCAGCATCTGAATACACTCTAAACATAGCTTCTAGATAAAGACACAGAAAATTGCCAGATACTCAGAGGCCCCCTGGTCCCATTCTAGTGACTCCCCTTAAGGTTTAATATTGTTCTGGTATCTAACAAAAAGATAACTTTACCTGTATTTTGTATTTTATATAAATGTTATGGCACAGTAAAATCACTTTTGGATTGGGCTTTTTTTATTTTATGTTGTTTGTGAATATGCCTATATGGTTGCCTGTTGTTGTGATCATGCATTGCCACTGTTGCATAGGATTCCATAATGTAAATATTTAACTATTAATTAATTTATTCCAATGTGTATTACAATATGAGTGATTTTCAGTTTGTGTCTATTGAGAACAGCACTGGTATATAAATTCTAGAACTTGAGCTTTGGTGGTGTGTGTATAAATTATTGTTCAGTATACACGTAGTAGTAAAATTTTCGAGTCATAGCTTTCTTGTGTTTATCTTTTTAGATATTTCTAAATATTTTCAAAACATTTGTATGATTTTTCATCTTCAGCAGCAGTGAATGAGATTCAAGGATTATACACATTCTTGTCAAACTTGATAATACCTGTCATTTTCATTTGAACTTTCTGGTTGGTGAGTGATAATTCCAGGTATCACGCTTTTGCATTTAATTGACTACTAAGAAGCCAAGCATCTTTTGATATGATTACTTAACATTCTGTACTCTCTTTTTTGAAATATCTTTTGGTATATTTCCCCCATTTTGCTATTCCATTATCTTCTTATTGAAGACTTCCTTTTTTTTAACATCTGAAGACTTCTTATTTAGGAGTTTTTAATACATGCTTGAGATGAGTTCTTCTCTCTTTCTGTCTCTCCTTCTCTTTCTTTAGATGAGTGTCAGTTTTTAATGTTAATAACATCTAATTTGTTATTTTCCTCTTTATTTATTTAGTCTTATTTCTATTTATTTATGTAGTCTTCTTACCTGTAGCAGAACACATTATTTATTCTAAACCACAAATATGTTTTCATTTCTTCAATAAATGTAATTATTAAGCTTTAAATTTAAGTTAACTTTCTAAACTAAATATGTTGTATCATAGTGAGCATTCATTTTTCTATGACAGCTGAAAGGTTACATTTATTCAGAAAATGTTGTATCAGCTTTCTTTTCATTTGCTCCTACTTCTCATTGATTCACAGTGGTAAACATCACTTCATCCATGGATCTGACTTTTCTCTGATTTCTCATGGTCATTCTCACTAATTCGTCTTGCCTCCTGAAATCTTTAGCAATCCCATTATTCCACAGAAGGAAAAACCTTCCTTGGGCCTTTTTCCTCAGAAGATTGATTATTCCCACATTTTAAATGGAGGATTGCAATAAGTTAGGAGAAAATGCCACAAGGGTCTCTCATTTTTTTTTTTTTCACATCCTGTATCAGCCTCTGCTTGCACTCTCTGTTCAAAGATATTTGTGCAACACATTGATGGAAGATGCCACTTGTTTCTCTCCTTGGGGAAAAGACAGATTAATTACCTAACAAATAAAATAAAGAGAGTGTCTTGCTCTTTTCAAATGTTGGACAGGATTGCTTGCATCCTAATTTAAATATTTCAGGTGACTGAAGCTTAAGATTCCTAAGCTTTAATCCATACTTGCACCATGCACAGCACCCAACAGGAGAGCTTTACATAACACCATGAGACACTTGTGTGCAAGTGGAACAGATACAAATATAAAACTATTGCTGTCTTTTTGTGTCATAAAAATGATTTTTTGTCTCATTTAAAATATTTTTTTCTAAAATCCAAAAAACGTCTCAGTCTAAAATATTGTTATTTCAAATATGGTAAAATCGAAGACCCTTCAAATTTCTTTCCAGTTTTGTTGATGATGGGATGCCGTCAGAGATATGACTTCATTAAACACAATAGGTAAGATTCCTTCATAGGCCTGATTGGGGAATATGAAAATAAACCCCAGAAAAATCTGGACATTTTCTAGTTCTCAAATATTGGTTAAGATGGTAGAAAGGGCCCTTCTTTGTCCTATATGTTAATGCAGATCAATTGTGAGAGGTGGGGATAAAACAAGCAGCCTAAATATCCTTTATGTTTGTTGTACTACTAGTAGAAAGAGGAAGGGTCAACATGTCACCATGGTTGATATAGCAAATAAGCTGCTTGAAACTACACAGAAATGTACCTGCTTGTATTTTCTGTGCAGTTACCCTCTCTTTTGGTGTGCCCTGATACCTCCCTCAACTTATGTACCAACTCCAGCAGCATTAAGCAGAAATCCAAAGAAATCTATTCTTTGGAATTATGAGGAAGGGAAGAGTCAAACATTTTATAACATGCTCTATACAAGGATACACGTCACCATCCTTATCTATGCCATGCCATGCATGGAGGGTCAGTAGGTTCAGGGGATTCTGGAAGCACCAAGTTCTGTGGGGTTAATCACAGTTGCATTCATGGGCAGTAAAAGAGAAGGGCCTTATCTTGGTCACTTTCTCAATGCTAGTAGCTACAAAAAGCAGAGGATAGCAGACATCTTAGGGAGAAGAACCAACATTAAATGAAATGTCCTAATTACTCTAGGCAACCTCTCATGGTGGCCTCCCATAACTCCTCAAATCCCTACATACTTGCACAAGGGATAGTGTAATATTACTGGAGTGTCTGACTGCAGATTAACGTTATTTTTGTTGAAAAAAATAAAAATAGGTTCAAGTGATAGGGTTTGAAAAGTGTTCACAGTGTGAGGGAAACTATTGTAACAGTGTGGACAGAACCCTTTGGATGGATTCATCATGTTTTTTTTTGTTTGTTTGTTTGTTTGTTTTTTGCTGCTTCAGAATCTGTAGTAGCGATTGGTGTGTTCCATGATACATCCCCGCTTCTTATAAGTTTTAGATGGAATACCCCATTAGGAAGAAGTGCACGTAAGGAAGATTAGTGAGTCAAACTCCTCTGCCCTCTGTCAGCAGTGGGTGCAAAGGGATTTAGACCAAGTGCTTTCATCCTTTGATTTGCAAAGTTTTCACTATATGAATGATGTTTTGTTTGTTTGCAGGTCAGGAGCCTTGGTCTCAATATCCCTGTTTAAAAAGTGTTATCACGTGTCTGCCAGAAAGAATTGCTGATGATACTGGGAAAAATTGAGAGTTATCCTTAACAATTAAGGGTTTTGTAGCAACATGGATGGACCTAGAGATTGTTATACTGAGTGAAGCAAGTCAGACACAGAAAGACAGATATCATATGATATTGCTTATATGAGGAATCTAAAAAAGAAAAAAAAAAGGTACAAATGAACTTATTTACACAACAGAAATAGAATCATGGATATAGAAAACAAACTTATGGTTACCAGGGGATAAGTGGGGAAGGGATAAATTGGGAGATTGGGACTGACTTATACACACTACTATATATAAAATAGATAAAGACCTGCTTTATAGCACAGGAAACTCTACTCAGTGGTCTGTACTGGCGTATACGGAAAAAGAATCTTATAAAAAAAAAAAAAAAACAAGGGTTTTGGGATTATATAATAAATATAAATGTGCAAACCTTTAACATGAAAGGAAAAATCAGTTAACTCTGTGGTCCCTGTTATGGTGTAAATATTTTGTACCTCTAATTTTAAACTTTTGAAACCTAGCTCCCATGTTGATGGTATTAGGAGGTGGGGCTTTTGGGAGGTGATTAGGTTATGAGGCCAGAGACCTCAAACATGGGATTAGTGACCTAATAAATGTAGCACACATAAGACCTTATGCCCATTCCATGATTTCATTGCCGAGCGAGAAGACGCACATTATGAACCAGAAATTGGTCCCTCGCCAGACACTAAGTCAGCTGGCAACTTGTTCTTTTTTTAAAAAAATTAATTAGATAATTAATTAATTAATTTTTTGGCTGTGTTGGGTCTTTGGTGCGGTGCGTGGGCTTCTCATTGAGTGGCTTCTCTTGTTGTGGAGCACGGGCTCTAGGCGTGTGGGTTTCAGTAGTTGTGGCTCACGGGCTCAGTAGTTGTGGCCTGTGGACTCTAGAGCACAGGCTCAGTATTTGTGGTGCACGGGCTTAGTTGTTCCATGGCATGTGGGATCTTCCTGGACCAGGGCTCGAACCCTTGTCCCCTTTATTGGTAGGCAGATTCTTAACCACTGCACCTCCAGGGAAGCCCCTGGTTACTTGTTCTTGAACTTTTCAGCCTCAGCAATTATGAGAAAACAAAAAATATTCTGTTGTTTATAAAATACCAAGTCTCTCGTATTTTGTTTTAGCAGTCAAAGAGCTGGCTGAGGAGAAATATCTGTGAGCTTGAAGACATATCAGGAGAAACCTTTAAATCTCAAAAGAAAAGAGAAAATGGGCAGGAAAGAAATCAACAGAACAGAGTAATCAATAATTGTGGAACAATGAAAAATGCTGTGACCTATACATAATGGGTATAGCAGGAGGAGAATAAAGATAATAAAGAACAGAAAATATTTTTTTTAAAAATGACTGAGAATCTCCCCAAATGAATGTCTGACACTAAATCCACAACATCCAAACTTAGAAGAACATATGAATAGTAAAGAAAACTGACCAATATCTCTCAGGAACATCAATGCAAAAATCCTCAACAAAATATTACCAAATCGAATCCAACAATATTTTGAGAGAATTTTATATCATGAATGAGAGGAAATAATCCCAGGTATGAAAGGCTTGCTCAACATTCTAGAATCAAATAATTATATCCATCACATCAACACCTTAAAGACAATCATTAGCATATCAATAGATTCAGAAGAACTTTGAAAAAATCTAACACCCATTCTTCATAAAAAACTCTCAGTTAAAGAAATAGACTGGAGCTTTCTCAAGTTGATAACAAAGATTTACAGGAAACTTTTATCTTACATCATGATTAATGGTCAAAACCATGAAGCTTTTCCACTAAGTTCAGGTAAAAGCAAGGATGTCCCCTTTCATGACTCCTTTTCCATATTTTACTCCAAGTCCTTGCTAATGCAATAAGGCACGAAAATAAATAAAACAAATACAGATTGGGTAGAAAAAAATGAAAGCAACCTAAATAAAATGTGGACCAATATACTTTATGGACACCTCACCAAAGAAAATAGACACTAAGCATATAAGTATACAGAAGAATAATCCAGATTACATGCTGCCATGAAAAAGCAAATTAAAAATACAATTACATACCACTATGTAACACTTAGAATGGCTAAAATGTGAACAATGACAAGAACAAATTCTGTAGGAGATGTGGGACAATAGGAAATGTCATTTGTCATTGGTGGAAATGAAAAATAATACAGCTACTTTGGTAGTCTGATTGACACTTGCTAGAATATTGAGCATTCCCTTACTGTACAATCCGTCAAGTGTTCTCATGGATATTTACTGAAAGTAGTTTAAAAAACATACTTCCAGAGGAAAACCTGCATATGGATATTTATAGCACCTAATTCAATATTGCCAAAATGTGAATGAAACTAAGGTGTCCTCCAATAGGTGAATGAAATGATATAGTATTAATATATTCTGGGAATGGGATAATATTGAGCACTAAAAAAGTAAGCTATCAAGCCATATAAAGAGATGGGAATTCTTTTTTTTTTTTTTCTTTTGAAATATAGGTGATTTTCTTTATTTTGAAATTTAAATTTTATTGGAGTATAGTTGATTTACAGTGTTGTGTTCATTTCAGCTGCACAGCAAGTGATTCAGTTACACATATGCATATATTCATTCTTTTTCAGATTCTTTTCTGATAACGGTATTCCCAGAATACTGAGTAGAGCTCCCTGTGCTATACAGTAGGTCCTTGTTGCTTATCTGTTATATATAGTCATATTCGTATGTTTACCCCAAGCTCCTGATTTATCCCTACCCCCCACCTCTCCCCTTTGGTAACCATAAGTTTGTTTTCCAAGTCTGTGAGTCTGCCTCTGTTTTGTAAGTTAGTTCATTTGTATCAATTTTTAGCTTCCACCTAGAAGTGATATCACCCAATATTTGTCTTACTCTGTCTGACTTACTTCACTTAGTACAATCATCTCTAGGTCCATCCATGTTACTGCAACTGGCATTATTTTCTTCTATTTTATGGCTGAGTCATATTCCTTTATATATATGTATCACATATTCTTTACCTATATTCATATGTTGATGGACATTTTGGTTGCTTCCATGTCTTCGCTATTGTAAAGAGTGTTGCAGTGAACATTGGGGAAGATGTGTCTTTTCGATTTATGCTTTCCTCCAGATATGCACACAGGAGTGAACTTGCTGGATCATCTGGTAGCTCTATTTTATTTTATTTTACTTCATTTCATTTCAGTTTCAATTTTGTTGGAATAGAGTTGATTTACAATGTTGTGTTACTTTCTGCTGCACAGCACAGTGAAGCAGTTATACATATATCCAATCCTTTTTGGATTCCTTTCCCATACAGGTCATTACAGAGTATTGAGTAGAGTTCCTTGTGCTATACAGTAAGCCCTTATTTGTTATCTCTTTTATATATAGTGGTGTGTATATGTCAATCCCAATTTCCAATTTATCCCTCCCACCTCCTCTTACTCTGGTAACCTCCATTCTGTGCTCCATAGTGGCTGTTACCAATTGGCATTGCCACCGATAGCATAGAATTGGTGGCGCAGTGGTTAAGAATCTGCCTGCCAGTTCAGGGGACACAGGTTCGAGCCCTGGACCGGGAAGATCTCACATGCCACAGAACAAGTAAGCCCGTGCACCACAACTACTCAGTCTGCGCTCTAGAGCCCACGAGCCACAACTACTGAAGCCTGTGTGCCTACAGCTTGTGCTCCACAGCAAGAGAAGCCACCACAAAGAGAAGGCTTCGTACCACAACAATGAGTAGCCCCCGCTTGCTGCAACTATAGAAAAGCCGCACGCAGCAACGAAGACCCAACATAGATTAAAAAAAAAAAAATAAGTAGTAGATTTCTCTTTTTTCCACACCCTCTGAAGCATTTCTTGTTTGTAGACATTGTGATGATGGCTATTCTGAGTGGTTCCAGGTGATACTTCTTTGTACATCTGATTTGCATTTGTCTAACATAAAGCAATGGTGAGTATCTTCATATGTGCTTTTTTTTTTGAACAGTGTCAGTAAGATTGATCCCTTGAAAAAGGGTTATTGAAAGGTTGCCTTGTTTTGAAGTCTACTTCGATTACCTACCCCAAGATATTTTTTGAGGGCTGTTGTCATTTACAGCTCCCCAGGCGTTGTGAATATGAAGTGCGTATAAGGTCCAGTTTTAGAATTGTTGTTATGGGAAACAGAAGGCGGCAGGATTTCTACTGTCCCTCTCTGGTTACTGACACAACCTTAGATGAAGGGCAAGTCCTGTTCTTGGGTATTAAATTAGAGTGGAATGTGCCTGACCAAACATGTAAGGGCTCCTGTCCCATTCCTTCTTCCCCCTTACCCTTCATCCCCCGAACAAGTATAAACCCCTGCAAAATCACCTGTTGAGGGTGCTGTCTTGTAGAGTGGGATGACCCTTACGAAGGAGTCGGGAGGTCGGAACCCAAACACCAGGATATGTTGAGAGCAGGTGATTTTCCAAATGTCATCCAGCCCAGAGAGTCCACCATCCTTTGGGTGTCAGAGGGTTGGTTTAGTAGTATGAGGGCACACTTAGACCTGGAGATAGTGATCCCATGCAGAGGGGACCAGGTACTACATGTTCAAGGGGGGCGAATTAGCTGGCATATCCTCCCGAGGTCCTCAGGCCCACAACAGTCCAGCCTTGGGACCAAATTGTGTCTGTGTCCAGGGATGTGACACTAGTACATTCACTGCGACTAAACAAATTTAGTGATCATTTTTCTTTTCTTTAATTTAATTTTAAATTTATAATGGAGTATATAGTTGATTTATCATGTTGTGTTCATTTTTGACATACACCAACATGATTCATTTATACAGAGATAACTATGTATTCTTTTTAGAATTATTTTCCCATTGAGGTTACTAAAGGGTGTTGAGAAGAGTTCCAAGTGCTCTACAGCAGGTCCATGTTGATTACAAGTTTTCTCTCTGTAAATATGTATATACTAACTCCAACCTCATGATTTATACCTCCAACACACCTTTCCAGTTTGGTAACCATAAGTTTGTGTTCTAAGTCTGGGACTCTGTTTCGGTGTTGTAAGATAGTACCTTTCTATCAATTTTTAGATTCCACCGATAAGTAATATCATATGATATTTTTCATTGCCTGATTTATGACACTTAGTATGAATGTATGTAGGTCCTTCTGAGTGGCCCTAAATGGCCTTATTTCATTCACTTCATGGCTGAGTAATATTCCATTGTACATATCTACCATAATTTCTTTATCCATTCTTCCTTCCAAGGACTTTTAGGTCGCTTCCGAGTAGAGGCTCTTGTAAACAGGGCTGCATAAATTTTAGAGTGCCTGGGTCCTGTCAATTTACGTTTTTTCCAAGATACAGGCCCAGGAGTGGAAGCGCCATATGCTCTGAAGCTCTGGTTTTTAGATTTTTAAGGAATCACCACCCACTTCTCCAGAGTGGCTGTTAGCAATTTACATTCCCACCATCAGCTTGTCAGGGTTCCCTTTTCTCCACGCCCTGTCCTGCATTTCAGGTTTTACAGTTTGTGAGGTTGGCCATTCTGACTGGTGTGAAGTGATATCTCTTTGTAGTATTAATTTACATTGCCCGCCTGTTTTGTTGGTCAAAAATGGAGTAAGGTTTTTTCCTGAATATATTAAGGAATAACGCATACGGCCTTTTTGGCAAACTGCATCACTGGGGATGTTCAGCAGCTTTGCATGTGCTTTAATGACGAGTGCAAACTACCCCTTGAAATCCCTTTCCTGCAATTCTGCCTTGCTTACAAGGCCTTTACGAATACTTGGCTCAAGAAATGACTCCATTAGAGGTGTCCATTACAACCCTGCATGTTTGTGAATTGCAGTGCCCCTGAGCACCGGTTTTCAACTTGTTTAGGGAAGCAGACACAAAGGGGCAGGATTTCTACACACCCATTCCAGTTACTGGGACACCTGAAGGACAGGGAAATTCTTCTTCCAGGTAGGAAACTAGAGTAGCATATGCCTGTCCAAACATCTAAGGCTTGTGTCTCATTCCATCCCGCTATTCCCCTTCTTCACCGGAAAATTCCAAGCCGTGCAGAACCGGCTGTTGAGTGTGCTGCCTTCCCAAAGTGGGGAGACTCTAAGGAAAGGAGCTGGGGAACCCGAATACCAGGAGACGTGGAGATGAGGTGACTTTTCCAAAGTCTTCCCGATCAGACGGTGTACCATCCTCTGGATGTGCCATGCATGTTTTAGCTGTAGGAAGGGTCCCCTGCACCTGGAGGTATGGGACCCATGGAATGGGGGCCAGGCAGTATTACTCTAAAAGTGCTGCATTTGCTGTCCCATCCTCACGAAGCCTCTCAGACCAACGAGTGTAGAGCCTTAGGTCCCATCCAGCTCTGTGTCTAGATATGGTCAGTCCAGGTTGCATCACAGCCCTTGAACAAATTTTGTAAGAATTTCTCTCTCTCTCTCACTGTCTTTATTTTGTTCTTGTTATTTAATTTTATAATGGGGTATAGCTGATTTTCAATACTGTGTTTCTTCCTGCTCTACATCTATCCACTTGATTCACTTAAAGAGAGACATCAATACATTCTTTTACAGATTCTTACCAGTCTTATATATCCTTTTCTGGTGATAACAGTGTGCTGAGTCCAGCTCTTTGAGCTATAGAGTAGGTGCTGTCGAATACCTATTTTGTTTATGGAACCGTATCTGTGCTAATTTCAACCTCCTGGTTTATGCATCACCCTGCCACACCTTTCTCCTTTAGCAGCAATAAGTGTGTTTTCTAAATGTGTGACTCCGTTTCTGTTTTGTAATTGTGTTCATGTGAAGGCATTTTTAGATACTATCTATAAGTGATACCTTATGATAAGTCTCTTTTTATGTCTGACTTATGTCACTTAGGATGATCGTACCTCAGTCTCCACGAGTTGCTGCCACTGGCCTTATTTCATTGATTTAATTGCTGAGTAATATTCCATTGTACATAAGTACCACATCTTCTTTATCCATTTTTTCCTTCCAAGGACATGTAAGTTGTACCCAAATCGAGGCATTTCTAAACAGAGCAGCCCTAAACTTTGGGGTGCCTGTGTCTTGTCGATTTTTTGGTTTTCCCAAGATATACGTCCATGAGGGGAAGTGCTGTATGCTCTGTAGCTCTGTGTTTTAGAAGTTTTAAGATACAGCATACACTTCTCAAGAGTGGCCGGTGGCAATTTACATCCCGCCGATCAGCATAACAAGGCTCCCTTTTCTCCATGGCCTGTCCTGCATTTCTGGGTTTTACACTTTTTCAGCATGGGCCTTTTGACCAATGCGAAGTGAGACATTTTTGTAATGCTGATTTGCATTGCCCGCTTGTTTAGTTAGCCAAAAAGAGCATCTGCGTTTTTTCCAAAATTTATTCAGGAAAGAACGCAGACGCCCTTTTTGGCCAACTGCATCATTGTCGAAGATCTGCAGAATTTCATGTGATTTAAAGGCGAGTCCAATCTACCTGTGAAAAACTGTTTCCTGCAATTCTGTCTTGCTTTGAAATCCTCTTCGTTGCCTTACCTCAATATATTTTTGGACGAGAGTGATCATTTATAACTCTGCAGGTTTGTGAATTGCAGTGCCCCTGAGTTCCATTTTTCAACTCGCTTTCTTGGGAGCTGGCCGCAAAAGCGCAGGATGGCTTCAGGACCTATTCTGGTTCCCTGGGGCAGGCTGAGCCTGTGGTTAATTCTTCTTCCTGATGGAAATTAGAGTGACCTGTGCCTTTCCCAACACCTAGAGCTAGCCTCTCATGGGTTCCCCCTCTTCCCATTCATCCTCAGGACAAATTGCAACCTGTACGAAACAGGAGGTTAAAGGTGCTGATTCTCCAAGTGGGGAGATTGTTAGTAAAGCGGATGGAATGGCGATCCCGAGCACCAGGAGATGAGGAATGAGGTGCGTTTCAGAAACCTTTCCCGATCACACTGTATACCATCCACTGGGTTTCCCATGCATTTTTTCGCTGTAAGAAGATTCCCTTGAACCTGGAGATTTGGGACCCATACAATGGGTACCACGCAATATTACTTTAAAGGGTAGGCTTTTGCTCACCCAACCTCACCAATCCTCTCAGCCCCAAGAGTGTCCAGCCTTATATCTAATCCAGCTGTGTGTCTCGATACGGTCGATCCAGGTTGCTTCACTGCCCCTGAACGAACTTTGTACGAATTTCTCTCTCTTTCACTGTCTTTGTTGGGGTTTTTTTTGTAATGTATTTTTACAATGGGGTTTAGCTGATTTTCACTGCTGTGTTTATGCCGCTTTTTACCGACTTGATTCATTTACAGAGAGATATCAATACATAGGTTTTAAGATTCTTACTAGTCAGATATACTCTTGTGTGGTGAATAGGGGGCGTTGAGTCCAGTTCACTGAGCAACGGGTAGGTGTTGTCTGTTACATATTTGGTTTATGGAACGGTATGTGTGCTAATTTCAAACCCTTGTTTTATGCCTCACCCCACCTCACCTTTCCAGTTAAGCAGCCTACCAGTGTTTTCTAAATGTGTGACACTGTTCTGTTTTGTAATCAGGTCATGTGTAGCGATTTTTACTTTCCCTCTATAAGTGATATCTTATGATAAGTGTCTCTTTCTGTGTGACTTATTTCACTTAGAAACATCGTACCTAAATCCACTCATCATGCTTCTAGTAGCCGTATGACATCGATTTCATGGCTGAGTGATATTCCATTGTACATAAATACCACACTTCTTTATCCATTTTTCTCTATCCTGGCATATTTATGGTGTACTGAAGTGGAGGTTCTTGTAAACAGAGCAGGCCTAAACTTTGGGGTGCCTGTGTCTTGTTGATTTTTAGTTTTCCCATTTTATACGCCCACGAGTGGAAGGGCCCTATGCTCTCTAGCTGTGTTTTTTAGATGTTTTAGGAAACACCATGCACTTCTCCAGAGTGGCCGTTGGCAATTTACATCCCGCCCATCAGCCTAACAAGGCTCCCTTTTCTCCCTGGCCTGTCCTGCACTTCTGGTTTTTACACTGTTTTGGATGGCCTTTGGACGGATGGGAAGTGAGAATTATTTGTAGTGCTGATTTGAATATATTCAGGAAAAAACGCATACGCCCTTTTTGGCCAAGTGCATCGTTGTAGACGTTTTGCCGCTTTTCATGTGCTCTAAAGGCGATTCTTATCTACCTCCTGAAATCTGGGGGCTTGTTCCCGCACATTCCTCTCTAATGTACAACCTCGGAACACTACCTCCAGGAAGACTCTGTTGCCCTAGTAACAAGGGTTGAGAACGTAATAATGCTGCCACCTTGTGGCTGTTTCTCACAATAGCAGCTTTAAACCCAGAGCTAATGTTTGCTTAATAGTCAAAAGGACAGCAGGGCTGTAAATGACACCTCCCCTCAAAAAATGCCCTGGGGTAGGGAATAGGCAAGAAAATTCAACACATGACAAATTTTTCAAAAAGTCAATATGAAGAGAGAAGTTGTACTCACTCTTTAAAAAAAAAAAAAAGAGGAAAAGAAAAAAAGGACATGCCTAAATCTCAGTATAAGGAATTATTAGCCACATGCAAATCCAACCTCCAAAAAGTTTCAGCTCACACCAGTCAAGTGACCATCAGCAAAACGTTTACAAACTATAAATGCTGAAGGGGTTTTAGAGAACTTTGTACCTTCTAGCAGCTGGTGGGATGTAAAGTGGTAACAGCACTAACAAAAACTGAATGGAGCTGCTGTACAAGGTAAAAATTGAGCTACCAGATGATGTGGCAGGGCACCTTTTGGGCCTATAATCTAAGACCACCAGAATCGGAAAGACAGAGGCAGGCAAATGTGCACTTCAGCAATATTGAAATAGCCAAGACATGGAAGCAAAAAAAAGGTCCATAAACAGATGAATTGACAAAGAAGAAGTGGTATATGTACAGAATGGAATAGTAGCCTCGGGAAGAAAACGAAGAGTGCCGTTTTCAGGATTAAAAATGAGCCTAGAAATAATCATATTAGGTAAAGTAAGTCAAAAGGGAATGACAAATATCCTATGATACCATTTATACAAGTGATCCTAAGATTGCTACCAATGAACATACTTCCACAGAAAAAGACACTCACAGACTTATAAAACAAACTAATGGTTAACCAAAATGAAAGGTGGAAGGATGGAAAAATTAGGATTCTGGGGCTAACCTAAATAGGCTAATGTATGTTAAATGTATATAAACACTTAACATATGAACTATATATATTTCGTGCAATTCTGCCTTGCTTTCAAATCCTCTTCTTTGCCTTCCTTCAATATATTTTTGGACGAGAGTTACCATTTATAACTCTACAGGATTGTGAATTGCAGTGCCCCTGATCTCCATTTTTCAACTCGCTTTTTTGGAAGCTGGCCGAAAAACCGCAGGATTGCTTAAGGCCCTATTGTGGTTCCGTGGAGCAGGCTGAGCCTGTGGTTAATTCTTCTTCCTGATGGGAAATTAGAGTGACCTATACCTGTCCCAACACCTAGAGCTTGCCTCTCATGGGTTCCTCCCTCTTCCCATTCATCCTCAGGACAAACTGCAACCTGTACGAAACAGGAGGTTAAAGGTGCTGATTCTCCAAGTGGCGAGATTGTTAGTAAAGCGGCTGGAATGGCGAACCCGAGCACAAGGAGATGAGAAATGAGGTGCGTTTCAGAAACCTTTCTCGATCACACTCTATACCATCCACTGGGTTTCCCATGCATTTTTTCGCTGTAGGAAGACTCCCTTGAACCTGGAGATTTGGGACCCATAGAATGGGTACCATGCAGTACTACTTTAAAGGGTCTGCGTGTGCTCACCCAACCTCACCAAACCTCTCAGCCCCAAGAGTGTCCACCCTTATGTGGCAATCAGCTGTGGGTCTAGATATGGTCAATCCAGGTGGCATCACAGCCCCTGAACGAATTTTGTAAGAATTTCTCTCTATTTCACTGTCTTTGTTTCACGGGTTTTTAAAAGTAATTGATTTTTATAATGGGGTATAGCTGCTTTTCACTGCTGTGTTTATGCCGCTTTACACCCACTTGACTCACTTACAGAGAGATATCAATGCATAGGTTTTAAGAGTCTTACTAGTCAGATATATTATATGGCGGTGAATACGGGGTGTTGTGTCCAGTTCACTGAGCAAGGAGTAGGTCTTGTCTATTACTTATTGGGTTTATGGAACGGTATCTGAGATAATTTGAAACCCTTGTTTTATGCATCACCCCACCTCACCTTTCCCGTTAGGCAGCCATAGTGTGTTTTCTAAACGTGTGACCCTGTTCTGTTTTGTAATTCAGTTCAATGGTAGCGGTTTTTACATTCCCTCTATAAGTGATATCTTATGATAAGTGTCTTTTTCTGTGTGACTTATTTCACTTAGAATCGTCGTACCTAAATCCACTCATCATGCTGCTACTAGCCTTATGACGTTGATTTCATGGCTGAGTGATATTCCATTGTACATAAGGACCACAACTTCTTTATCCATTTTTCTCTTTCCTGGGATATTTAAGGTGTAACGAAGTGGAGGTTCTTGTCAACAGAGCAGCCCTTTATTTTGGGGTGCCTGTGTCTTGCTGATTTTTAGTTTTCCCAATTTATACGCCCATGAGTGGAAGTGCCCTATGCTCTCTAAGCTGAGTTTTGTAGATATTTCAGGACACACGGTACACTTCTCCAGAGTGGCTGTTGGCAATTTACATCCCGCCCATCAGTGTAGCAAGGCTCCCGTTTCTCCATGGCCTGTCCGGCATTTCTGGTTTTGACACTTTATTCAGCATGACCCTTTTGACCGATGGGAAGCGAGACTTCTTTGTAGCGCTGATTTGCCTTCCCAGTTTACTTGGTTGGCCAAAAAGGGCGTATGCGTTTTTTCCTGAATATATTCAGGAAAAAACGCATACGCCCTTTTTGGCCGAGGACATCATGGTCGAGGTTTTGCCGCTTTTCCTGTGCTCTAAAGGCGATTCGAATCTGCCTCCTGAAATCTGTTTTCTGCAATGCTGCCTTGCTTTCAAATCCTCCTCGTTGCCTTCCCTCAATATATTTGTGGACGAGAGTTATCATTTATAAGTCTGCAGGTTTGTGAATTGCAGTGCCCCTGAGCTCCATTTTTCAAATCGCTTTCTTGGGAGCTGGCCGCAAAAGCGCAGGATACCTCAGGCCCTATTCTGCTTCCGGGCGGCAGACTGAGCCTGTGGTTAATTCTTCTTCCTGATGGGAAAATAGAGTGACCTGTGCCTGTCCCAACACCTAGAGCTAGTCTCTCATTGGTTCCCCCTCTTCCCGTTCATCCTCAGGACAAATTGCAACCTGTATGGAACAGGAGGTTAAAGGTGCTGATTCTCCAAGGAGGGAGATTGCTAGTAAAGCGGCTGGAATGGTGAACCCGAGCACAAGGAGATGAGAAATGAGGTGCGTTTTAGAAACCTTTCCCGATCACTCGGTGTACCATCTTCTGGGTTTCTCATGCATGTTTTCGATATAGGAAGATGCCCTTGAACCTGGAGATTTGGGACCCTTGGGATGGGTACCACGCAGTATTACTTTAAAGGGTCTGCGTTTGCTCACCCAACCTCACCAAACCTCTCAGCCCCAAGAGTGTCCACCCTTATGTCTCAATCAGCTGCGGGTCTAGATATGGTCTATCCAGGTGGCATCACAGCCCCTGAACGAATTTTGTAAGAATTTCTCTCTCTTTCACTCTCTTTGTTTCACGGGTTTTTAAAATTAATTGATTTTTATAATGGGGTTTAGCTGCTTTTCACTGCTGTGTTTATGCAGCTTTACACCCACTTGACTCACTTACAGAGAGATATCAATACATAGGTTTTAACATTCTTACTAGTCAGATATATTCTTGGGCGGTGAATAGGGGGTGTTGAGTCCAGTTCCCTGAGCAAGGAGTAGGTCTTGTCTATTACATATTGGGTTTATGGAACGGTATCTGATCTAATTTGAAACCCTTGTTTTATGCATCACCCCACCTCACCTTTCCCGATAAGCAGCCATAGTGTGTTTTCTAAAGTGTGACTCTGTTTTGTTTTGTAATTCAGTTCAAGGGTAGCGGTTTTTACATTCCCTCTATAAGTGATATCTTATGATAAGTGTCTTTTTCTGTGTGACTTATTTCACTTAGAATCGTCGTACCTAAATCCACTCATCATGCTGCTACTAGCCTTATGACGTTGATTTCATGGCTGAGTGACATTCCATTGTACATAAGGACCACAACTTCTTTATCCATTTTTCTCTTTCCTGGGATATTTAAGGTGTAACGAAGTGGAGGTTCTTGTCAACAGAGCAGCCCTTTACTTTGGTGTGCCTGTGTCTTGCTGATTTTTAGTTTTCCCAATTTATACGCCCATGAGTGGAAGTGCCCTATGCTCTCTAAGCTGAGTTTTGTAGATGTTTCAGGACACACGGTACACTTCTCCAGAGTGGCCGTTGGCAATTTACATCCCGCCCATCAGCGTAGCAAGGCTCCCGTTTCTCCGTGGCCTGTCCGGCATTTCTGGTTTTGACACTTTATTCAGCATGACCCTTTTGACCGATGGGAAGCGAGACTTCTTTGTAGCGCTGATTTGCCTTCCCAGTTTACTTGGTTGGCCAAAGAGGGCGTATGCGTTTTTTCCTGAATATATTCAGGGCATCATTGTCGAGGTTTTGCCGCTTTTCCTGTGCTTTAAAGGCGATTCGAATCTGCCTCCTGAAATCTGTTTCCTGCAATGCTGCCTTGCTTTCAAATCCTCCTCGTTGCCTTCCCTCAATATATTTGTGGACGAGAGTTATCATTTATAAGTCTGCAGGTTTGTGAACTGCAGTGCCCCTGAGCTCCATTTTTCAAATCGCTTTCTTGGGAGCTGGCCGCAAAAGTGCAGGATTGCCTCAGGCCCTATTCTGCTTCCGGGCGGCAGATTGAGCCTGTGGTTAATTCTTCTTCCTGATGGGAAAATAGAGTGACCTGTGCCTGTCCCAACACCTAGAGCTAGTCTCTCATTGGTTCCCCGTCTTCCCGTTCATCCTCAGGACAAATTGCAACCTGTACGGAACAAGAGGTTAAAGTTGCTGATTCTCCAAGGAGGGGGATCGCTAGTAAAGCGGCTGGAATGGTGAACCCGAGCACAAGGAGATGAGAAATGAGGTGCGTTTTAGAAACCTTTCCCGATCACTCGGTGTACCATCATCTGGGTTTCTCATGCATGTTTTCGATGTAGGAAGATGCCCTTGAACCTGGAGATTTGGGACCCATGGGATGGGTACCACGCAGTATTACTTTAAAGGGTCTGTGTTTGCTCACCCAATCTCACCAAACCTCTCAGCCCCAGGAGTGACCACCCTTATGTCTCAATCAGCTGTGGGTCTAGATATGGTCAATCCAGGTGGCATCACAGCCCCTGAACGAATTTTGTAAGAATTTCTCTCTCTTTCTCTGTCTTTGTTTCACGGGTTTTTAAAATTAATTGATTTTTATAATGGTGTTTAGCTGCTTTTCACTGCTGTGTTTATGCCGTTTTACACCCACTTGACTCACTTACAGAGAGATAACAATACATAGGTTTTAAGATTCTTACTAGTCAGATATATTCTTGGGCGGTGAATAGGGGGTGTTGAGTTCAGTTCACTGAGCAAGGAGTAGGTCTTGTCTATTACATATTGGGTTTATGGAACGGTATCTGATCTAATTTGAAACCCTTGTTTTATGCATCACCCCACCTCACCTTTCCCGTTAGGCAGCCATAGTGTGTTTTCTAAAGTGTGACTCTGTTTTGTTTTGTAATTCAGTTCAAGTGTAGCGGTTTTTACATTCCCTCTATAAGTGATATCTTATGATAAGTGTCTTTTTCTGTGTGACTTATTTCACTTAGAATCGTCGTACCTAAATCCACTCATCATGCTACTACTAGCCTTATGACGTTGATTTCATGGCTGAGTGATATTCCATTGTACATAAGGACCACAACTTCTTTATCCATTTTTCTCTTTCCTGGGATTTTTAAGGTGTAACGAAGTGGAGGTTCTTGTCAACAGAGCAGCCCTAAACTTTGGGGTGCCTCTGTCTGGCTGATTTTTAGTTTTCCCAATTTATATGCCCATGAGTGGAAGTGCCCTATATAATCTAAGCTGAGTGTTGTAGATGTTTCCGGACACACCGTACACTTCTCCAGAGTGGCTGTTGGCAATTTACATCCCGCCCATCAGCGTAGCAAGGCTCCCATGTCTGCATGGCCTGTCCTGCATTTCTGGTTTTGACCCTTTATTCAGCATGGCCCTTTTGACCGATGGGAAGCGAGACATCTTTGTAGCGCTGATTTGCCCTTCCAGGTTGCTTGCTTGGCCAAAAAGGGCGTATGCGTTTTTTCCTGAATATATTCAGGAAAAAACGCATACGCCCTTTTTGGCCAAGGGCATCATTGTCGAGGTTTTGCCGCCTTTCCTGTGCTTTAAGGGCGATTCGAATCTACCTCCTGAAATCTATTTCCCGCAATTCTGCCTTGCTTTCAAATCCTCTTCGTTTCCTTCCCTCAATATATTTTTGGACGAGAGTTAACATTTATAACTCTGCAGTTTTGTGAATTGGAGTGCCCCTGAGCTCCATTTTTCAACTCGCTTTTTTGGGAGCTGGCCGCAAAATCGCAGGATTGTTTCAGGCCCTATTCTGCTTCCGGGCGGCAGAGTGAGCCTGTGATTAATTCTTCTTCCTGATGGGAAATTAGAGTGACCTGTGGCTGTCCCAACACCTAGAGCTAGTCTCTCATTGGTTCCCCCTCTTCCCGTTCATCCTCAGGACAAATTGCAACCTGTATGGAACAGGAGGTTAAAGGTGGTGATTCTCCAAGGAGGGAGATTGCTAGTGAAGCGTCTGGAATGGCGAACCCGAGCACAAGGTTGATGAGAAATGAGGTGCGTTTTAGAAACCTTTCCCGATCACACGGTGTACCATCTTCAGGGTTTCTCATGCATGTTTTCGATGTAGGTAGATGCCCTTGAACCTGGAGATTTGGGACCCACTGGATGGGTACCACTCAGTATTACTTTAAAGGGTCTGTGTTTGCTCACTCAACCTCACTAAAACTCTCAGCCCCAAGAGCGTCCACCCTTATTTCTCAATCAGCTGCGGATCTATATATGGTGAATACAGGTGGCATCACAGCCCCTGAACGAATTTTGTAAGAATTTCTCTCTCTTTCACTGTCTTTGTTTCACGGGTTTTTAAAAGTAATTGATTTTTATAATGGGGTTTAGCTGCTTTTCACTGCTGTGTTTATGCAACTTTACACCCACTTGACTCACTTACAGAGAGATATCAATACATAGGTTTTAAGGTACTTACTAGTCAGATATATTCTTGGGCGGTGAATAGGTGGTGTTGAGTCCAGTTCACTGAGCAAGGAGTAGGTCTTGTCTATTACATATTGTCTTTATGGAACGGTATCTGAGCTAATTTGAAACCCTTGTTTTATGCATCACCCCACCTCAACTTTCACGTTAGGCAGCCATAGTGTGTTTTCTAAACGTGTGACCCTGTTCTGTTTTGTAATTCAGTTCAATGGTAGCGTTATTTACATTCCCTCTATAAGTGATATCTTATGGTAAGTGTCTTTTTCTGTGTGACTTATTTCAGTTAGCATCGTCGTACTTAAATCCCCTCATCATGCTGCTACTAGCCTTATGAGGTTGATTTCATGGCTGAGTGATATTCCATTGTACATAAGGACCACAACTTCTTTATCCATTTTTCTCTTTCCTGGGATATTTAAGGTGTAACGAAGTGGAGGTTCTTGTCAACAGAGCAGCCCTTTATTTTGGGGTGCCTGTGTCTTGCTGATTTTTAGTTTTCCCAATTTATACGCCCATGAGTGGAAGTGCCCTATGCTCTCTAAGCTGAGTTTTGTAGATATTTCAGGACACACGGTACACTTCTCCAGAGTGGCTGTTGGCAATTTACATCCCGCCCATCAGTGTAGCAAGGCTCCCGTTTCTCCATGGCCTGTCCGGCATTTCTGGTTTTGACACTTTATTCAGCATGACCCTTTTGACCGATGGGAAGCGAGACTTCTTTGTAGCGCTGATTTGCCTTCCCAGTTTACTTGGTTGGCCAAAAAGGGCGTATGCGTTTTTTCCTGAATATATTCAGGAAAAAACGCATACGCCCTTTTTGGCCGAGGACATCATGGTCGAGGTTTTGCCGCTTTTCCTGTGCTTTAAAGGCGATTCGAATCTGCCTCCTGAAATCTGTTTCCTGCAATTCTGCCTTGCTTTCAAATCCTCTTTGTTGCCTTCCCTCAATATATTTGTAGACGAGAGTTATCATTTATAAGTCTGCAGGTTTGTGAATTGCAGTGCCCCTGAGCTCCATTTTTCAACTCGCTCTCTTGGGAGCTGGCCGCAAAAGCGCAGGATTGCTTTAGGCCCTATTCTGCTTCCGGGCGGCAGACTGAGCCTGTGGTTAATTCTTCTTCCTGATGGGAAAATAGAGTGACCTGTGCCTGTCCCAACACCTAGAGCTAGTCTCTCATTGGTTCCCCCTCTTCCCGTTCATCCTCAGGACAAATTGCAACCTGTATGGAACAGGAGGTTAAAGGTGCTGATTCTCCAAGGAGGGAGATTGCTAGTAAAGCGGCTGGAATGGTGAACCCGAGCACAAGGAGATGAGAAATGAGGTGCGTTTTAGAAACCTTTCCCGATCACTCGGTGTACCATCTTCTGGGTTTCTCATGCATGTTTTCGATATAGGAAGATGCCCTTGAACCTGGAGATTTGGGACCCTTGGGATGGGTACCACGCAGTATTACTTTAAAGGGTCTGCGTTTGCTCACCCAACCTCACCAAACCTCTCAGCCCCAAGAGTGTCCACCCTTATGTCTCAATCAGCTGCGGGTCTAGATATGGTCTATCCAGGTGGCATCACAGCGCCTGAACGAATTTTGTAAGAATTTCTCTCTCTTTCACTCTCTTTGTTTCACGGGTTTTTAAAATTAATTGATTTTTATAATGGGGTTTAGCTGCTTTTCACTGCTGTGTTTATGCAGCTTTACACCCACTTGACTCACTTACAGAGAGATATCAATACATAGGTTTTAACATTCTTACTAGTCAGATATATTCTTGGGCGGTGAATCGGGGGTGTTGAGTCCAGTTCCCTGAGCAAGGAGTAGGTCTTGTCTATTACATATTGGGTTTATGGAACGGTATCTGATCTAATTTGAAACCCTTGTTTTATGCATCACCCCACCTCACCTTTCCCGATAAGCAGCCATAGTGTGTTTTCTAAAGTGTGACTCTGTTTTGTTTTGTAATTCAGTTCAAGGGTAGCGGTTTTTACATTCCCTCTATAAGTGATATCTTATGATAAGTGTCTTTTTCTGTGTGACTTATTTCACTTAGAATCGTCGTACCTAAATCCACTCATCATGCTGCTACTAGCCTTATGACGTTGATTTCATGGCTGAGTGACATTCCATTGTACATAAGGACCACAACTTCTTTATCCATTTTTCTCTTTCCTGGGATATTTAAGGTGTAACGAAGTGGAGGTTCTTGTCAACAGAGCAGCCCTTTACTTTGGTGTGCCTGTGTCTTGCTGATTTTTAGTTTTCCCAATTTATATGCCCATGAGTGGAAGTGCCCTATGCTCTCTAAGCTGAGTTTTGTAGATGTTTCAGGACACACGGTACACTTCTCCAGAGTGGCCGTTGGCAATTTACATCCCGCCCATCAGCGTAGCAAGGCTCCCGTTTCTCCGTGGCCTGTCCGGCATTTCTGGTTTTGACACTTTATTCAGCATGACCCTTTTGACCGATGGGAAGCGAGACTTCTTTGTAGCGCTGATTTGCCTTCCCAGTTTACTTGGTTGGCCAAAGAGGGCGTATGCGTTTTTTCCTGAATATATTCAGGGCATCATTGTCGAGGTTTTGCCGCTTTTCCTGTGCTTTAAAGGCGATTCGAATCTGCCTCCTGAAATCTGTTTCCTGCAATGCTGCCTTGCTTTCAAATCCTCCTCGTTGCCTTCCCTCAATATATTTGTGGACGAGAGTTATCATTTATAAGTCTGCAGGTTTGTGAACTGCAGTGCCCCTGAGCTCCATTTTTCAAATCGCTTTCTTGGGAGCTGGCCGCAAAAGTGCAGGATTGCCTCAGGCCCTATTCTGCTTCCGGGCGGCAGATTGAGCCTGTGGTTAATTCTTCTTCCTGATGGGAAAATAGAGTGACCTGTGCCTGTCCCAACACCTAGAGCTAGTCTCTCATTGGTTCCCCGTCTTCCCGTTCATCCTCAGGACAAATTGCAACCTGTACGGAACAAGAGGTTAAAGTTGCTGATTCTCCAAGGAGGGGGATCGCTAGTAAAGCGGCTGGAACGGTGAACCCGAGCACAAGGAGATGAGAAATGAGGTGCGTTTTAGAAACCTTTCCCGATCACTCGGTGTACCATCATCTGGGTTTCTCATGCATGTTTTCGATGTAGGAAGATGCCCTTGAACCTGGAGATTTGGGACCCATGGGATGGGTACCACGCAGTATTACTTTAAAGGGTCTGCGTTTGCTCACCCAATCTCACCAAACCTCTCAGCCCCAGGAGTGACCACCCTTATGTCTCAATCAGCTGTGGGTCTAGATATGGTCAATCCAGGTGGCATCACAGCCCCTGAACGAATTTTGTAAGAATTTCTCTCTCTTTCTCTGTCTTTGTTTCACGGGTTTTTAAAATTAATTGATTTTTATAATGGTGTTTAGCTGCTTTTCACTGCTGTGTTTATGCCGTTTTACACCCACTTGACTCACTTACAGAGAGATAACAATACATAGGTTTTAAGATTCTTACTAGTCAGATATATTCTTGGGCGGTGAATAGGGGGTGTTGAGTTCAGTTCACTGAGCAAGGAGTAGGTCTTGTCTATTACATATTGGGTTTATGGAACGGTATCTGATCTAATTTGAAACCCTTGTTTTATGCATCACCCCACCTCACCTTTCCCGTTAGGCAGCCATAGTGTGTTTTCTAAAGTGTGACTCTGTTTTGTTTTGTAATTCAGTTCAAGTGTAGCGGTTTTTACATTCCCTCTATAAGTGATATCTTATGATAAGTGTCTTTTTCTGTGTGACTTATTTCACTTAGAATCGTCGTACCTAAATCCACTCATCATGCTACTACTAGCCTTATGACGTTGATTTCATGGCTGAGTGATATTCCATTGTACATAAGGACCACAACTTCTTTATCCATTTTTCTCTTTCCTGGGATTTTTAAGGTGTAACGAAGTGGAGGTTCTTGTCAACAGAGCAGCCCTAAACTTTGGGGTGCCTCTGTCTGGCTGATTTTTAGTTTTCCCAATTTATATGCCCATGAGTGGAAGTGCCCTATATAATCAAAGCTGAGTGTTGTAGATGTTTCAGGACACACCGTACACTTCTCCAGAGTGGCTGTTGGCAATTTACATCCCGCCCATCAGCGTAGCAAGGCTCCCATGTCTGCATGGCCTGTCCTGCATTTCTGGTTTTGACCCTTTATTCAGCATGGCCCTTTTGACCGATGGGAAGCGAGACATCTTTGTAGCGCTGATTTGCCCTTCCAGGTTGCTTGCTTGGCCAAAAAGGGCGTATGCGTTTTTTCCTGAATATATTCAGGAAAAAACGCATACGCCCTTTTTGGCCAAGGGCATCATTGTCGAGGTTTTGCCGCCTTTCCTGTGCTTTAAGGGCGATTCGAATCTACCTCCTGAAATCTATTTCCCGCAATTCTGCCTTGCTTTCAAATCCTCTTCGTTTCCTTCCCTCAATATATTTTTGGACGAGAGTTAACATTTATATGTCTGCAGGTTTGTGAATTGCAGTGCCCCTGAGCTCCATTTTTCAACTCGCTTTTTTGGGAGCTGGCCGCAAAATCGCAGGATTGTTTCAGGCCCTATTCTGCTTCCGGGCGGCAGAGTGAGCCTGTGATTAATTCTTCTTCCTGATGGGAAATTAGAGTGACCTGTGGCTGTCCCAACACCTAGAGCTAGTCTCTCATTGGTTCCCCCTCTTCCCGTTCATCCTCAGGACAAATTGCAACCTGTATGGAACAGGAGGTTAAAGGTGGTGATTCTCCAAGGAGGGAGATTGCTAGTGAAGCGTCTGGAATGGCGAACCCGAGCACAAGGTTAATGAGAAATGAGGTGCGTTTTAGAAACCTTTCCCGATCACACGGTGTACCATCTTCAGGGTTTCTCATGCATGTTTTCGATGTAGGTAGATGCCCTTGAACCTGGAGATTTGGGACCCACTGGATGGGTACCACTCAGTATTACTTTAAAGGGTCTGTGTTTGCTCACTCAACCTCACTAAAACTCTCAGCCCCAAGAGCGTCCACCCTTATTTCTCAATCAGCTGCGGATCTATATATGGTGAATACAGGTGGCATCACAGCCCCTGAACGAATTTTGTAAGAATTTCTCTCTCTTTCACTGTCTTTGTTTCACGGGTTTTTAAAAGTAATTGATTTTTATAATGGGGTTTAGCTGCTTTTCACTGCTGTGTTTATGCAACTTTACACCCACTTGACTCACTTACAGAGAGATATCAATACATAGGTTTTAAGGTACTTACTAGTCAGATATATTCTTGGGCGGTGAATAGGTGGTGTTGAGTCCAGTTCACTGAGCAAGGAGTAGGTCTTGTCTATTACATATTGTCTTTATGGAACGGTATCTGAGCTAATTTGAAACCCTTGTTTTATGCATCACCCCACCTCAACTTTCACGTTAGGCAGCCATAGTGTGTTTTCTAAACGTGTGACCCTGTTCTGTTTTGTAATTCAGTTCAATGGTAGCGTTATTTACATTCCCTCTATAAGTGATATCTTATGGTAAGTGTCTTTTTCTGTGTGACTTATTTCAGTTAGCATCGTCGTACTTAAATCCCCTCATCATGCTGCTACTAGCCTTATGAGGTTGATTTCATGGCTGAGTGATATTCCATTGTACATAAGGACCACAACTTCTTTATCCATTTTTCTCTTTCCTGGGATATTTAAGGTGTAACGAAGTGGAGGTTCTTGTCAACAGAGCAGCCCTTTATTTTGGGGTGCCTGTGTCTTGCTGATTTTTAGTTTTCCCAATTTATACGCCCATGAGTGGAAGTGCCCTATGCTCTCTAAGCTGAGTTTTGTAGATATTTCAGGACACACGGTACACTTCTCCAGAGTGGCTGTTGGCAATTTACATCCCGCCCATCAGTGTAGCAAGGCTCCCGTTTCTCCATGGCCTGTCCGGCATTTCTGGTTTTGACACTTTATTCAGCATGACCCTTTTGACCGATGGGAAGCGAGACTTCTTTGTAGCGCTGATTTGCCTTCCCAGTTTACTTGGTTGGCCAAAAAGGGCGTATGCGTTTTTTCCTGAATATATTCAGGAAAAAACGCATACGCCCTTTTTGGCCGAGGACATCATGGTCGAGGTTTTGCCGCTTTTCCTGTGCTCTAAAGGCGATTCGAATCTGCCTCCTGAAATCTGTTTTCTGCAATGCTGCCTTGCTTTCAAATCCTCCTCGTTGCCTTCCCTCAATATATTTGTGGACGAGAGTTATCATTTATAAGTCTGCAGGTTTGTGAATTGCAGTGCCCCTGAGCTCCATTTTTCAAATCGCTTTCTTGGGAGCTGGCCGCAAAAGCGCAGGATACCTCAGGCCCTATTCTGCTTCCGGGCGGCAGACTGAGCCTGTGGTTAATTCTTCTTCCTGATGGGAAAATAGAGTGACCTGTGCCTGTCCCAACACCTAGAGCTAGTCTCTCATTGGTTCCCCCTCTTCCCGTTCATCCTCAGGACAAATTGCAACCTGTATGGAACAGGAGGTTAAAGGTGCTGATTCTCCAAGGAGGGAGATTGCTAGTAAAGCGGCTGGAATGGTGAACCCGAGCACAAGGAGATGAGAAATGAGGTGCGTTTTAGAAACCTTTCCCGATCACTCGGTGTACCATCTTCTGGGTTTCTCATGCATGTTTTCGATATAGGAAGATGCCCTTGAACCTGGAGATTTGGGACCCTTGGGATGGGTACCACGCAGTATTACTTTAAAGGGTCTGCGTTTGCTCACCCAACCTCACCAAACCTCTCAGCCCCAAGAGTGTCCACCCTTATGTCTCAATCAGCTGCGGGTCTAGATATGGTCTATCCAGGTGGCATCACAGCCCCTGAACGAATTTTGTAAGAATTTCTCTCTCTTTCACTCTCTTTGTTTCACGGGTTTTTAAAATTAATTGATTTTTATAATGGGGTTTAGCTGCTTTTCACTGCTGTGTTTATGCAGCTTTACACCCACTTGACTCACTTACAGAGAGATATCAATACATAGGTTTTAACATTCTTACTAGTCAGATATATTCTTGGGCGGTGAATAGGGGGTGTTGAGTCCAGTTCCCTGAGCAAGGAGTAGGTCTTGTCTATTACATATTGGGTTTATGGAACGGTATCTGATCTAATTTGAAACCCTTGTTTTATGCATCACCCCACCTCACCTTTCCCGATAAGCAGCCATAGTGTGTTTTCTAAAGTGTGACTCTGTTTTGTTTTGTAATTCAGTTCAAGGGTAGCGGTTTTTACATTCCCTCTATAAGTGATATCTTATGATAAGTGTCTTTTTCTGTGTGACTTATTTCACTTAGAATCGTCGTACCTAAATCCACTCATCATGCTGCTACTAGCCTTATGACGTTGATTTCATGGCTGAGTGACATTCCATTGTACATAAGGACCACAACTTCTTTATCCATTTTTCTCTTTCCTGGGATATTTAAGGTGTAACGAAGTGGAGGTTCTTGTCAACAGAGCAGCCCTTTACTTTGGTGTGCCTGTGTCTTGCTGATTTTTAGTTTTCCCAATTTATACGCCCATGAGTGGAAGTGCCCTATGCTCTCTAAGCTGAGTTTTGTAGATGTTTCAGGACACACGGTACACTTCTCCAGAGTGGCCGTTGGCAATTTACATCCCGCCCATCAGCGTAGCAAGGCTCCCGTTTCTCCGTGGCCTGTCCGGCATTTCTGGTTTTGACACTTTATTCAGCATGACCCTTTTGACCGATGGGAAGCGAGACTTCTTTGTAGCGCTGATTTGCCTTCCCAGTTTACTTGGTTGGCCAAAGAGGGCGTATGCGTTTTTTCCTGAATATATTCAGGGCATCATTGTCGAGGTTTTGCCGCTTTTCCTGTGCTTTAAAGGCGATTCGAATCTGCCTCCTGAAATCTGTTTCCTGCAATGCTGCCTTGCTTTCAAATCCTCCTCGTTGCCTTCCCTCAATATATTTGTGGACGAGAGTTATCATTTATAAGTCTGCAGGTTTGTGAACTGCAGTGCCCCTGAGCTCCATTTTTCAAATCGCTTTCTTGGGAGCTGGCCGCAAAAGTGCAGGATTGCCTCAGGCCCTATTCTGCTTCCGGGCGGCAGATTGAGCCTGTGGTTAATTCTTCTTCCTGATGGGAAAATAGAGTGACCTGTGCCTGTCCCAACACCTAGAGCTAGTCTCTCATTGGTTCCCCGTCTTCCCGTTCATCCTCAGGACAAATTGCAACCTGTACGGAACAAGAGGTTAAAGTTGCTGATTCTCCAAGGAGGGGGATCGCTAGTAAAGCGGCTGGAATGGTGAACCCGAGCACAAGGAGATGAGAAATGAGGTGCGTTTTAGAAACCTTTCCCGATCACTCGGTGTACCATCATCTGGGTTTCTCATGCATGTTTTCGATGTAGGAAGATGCCCTTGAACCTGGAGATTTGGGACCCATGGGATGGGTACCACGCAGTATTACTTTAAAGGGTCTGCGTTTGCTCACCCAATCTCACCAAACCTCTCAGCCCCAGGAGTGACCACCCTTATGTCTCAATCAGCTGTGGGTCTAGATATGGTCAATCCAGGTGGCATCACAGCCCCTGAACGAATTTTGTAAGAATTTCTCTCTCTTTCTCTGTCTTTGTTTCACGGGTTTTTAAAATTAATTGATTTTTATAATGGTGTTTAGCTGCTTTTCACTGCTGTGTTTATGCCGTTTTACACCCACTTGACTCACTTACAGAGAGATAACAATACATAGGTTTTAAGATTCTTACTAGTCAGATATATTCTTGGGCGGTGAATAGGGGGTGTTGAGTTCAGTTCACTGAGCAAGGAGTAGGTCTTGTCTATTACATATTGGGTTTATGGAACGGTATCTGATCTAATTTGAAACCCTTGTTTTATGCATCACCCCACCTCACCTTTCCCGTTAGGCAGCCATAGTGTGTTTTCTAAAGTGTGACTCTGTTTTGTTTTCTAATTCAGTTCAAGTGTAGCGGTTTTTACATTCCCTCTATAAGTGATATCTTATGATAAGTGTCTTTTTCTGTGTGACTTATTTCACTTAGAATCGTCGTAACTAAATCCACTCATCATGCTACTACTAGCCTTATGACGTTGATTTCATGGCTGAGTGATATTCCATTGTACATAAGGACCACAACTTCTTTATCCATTTTTCTCTTTCCTGGGATTTTTAAGGTGTAACGAAGTGGAGGTTCTTGTCAACAGAGCAGCCCTAAACTTTGGGGTGCCTCTGTCTGGCTGATTTTTAGTTTTCCCAATTTATATGCCCATGAGTGGAAGTGCCCTATATAATCAAAGCTGAGTGTTGTAGATGTTTCAGGACACACCGTACACTTCTCCAGAGTGGCTGTTGGCAATTTACATCCCGCCCATCAGCGTAGCAAGGCTCCCATGTCTGCATGGCCTGTCCTGCATTTCTGGTTTTGACCCTTTATTCAGCATGGCCCTTTTGACCGATGGGAAGCGAGACATCTTTGTAGCGCTGATTTGCCCTTCCAGGTTGCTTGCTTGGCCAAAAAGGGCGTATGCGTTTTTTCCTGAATATATTCAGGAAAAAACGCATACGCCCTTTTTGGCCAAGGGCATCATTGTCGAGGTTTTGCCGCCTTTCCTGTGCTTTAAGGGCGATTCGAATCTACCTCCTGAAATCTATTTCCCGCAATTCTGCCTTGCTTTCAAATCCTCTTCGTTTCCTTCCCTCAATATATTTTTGGACGAGAGTTAACATTTATAAGTCTGCAGGTTTGTGAATTGCAGTGCCCCTGAGCTCCATTTTTCAACTCGCTTTTTTGGGAGCTGGCCGCAAAATCGCAGGATTGCTTCAGGCCCTATTCGGGTTCCGGGCGGCAGGATGAGCCTGTGGTTAATTCTTCTTCCTGATGGGAAAATAGAATGACCTGTGCCTGTCCCAACACCTAGAGCTAGTCTCTCATTGGTTCCCCCTCTTCCCGTTCATCCTCAGGACAAATTGCAACCTGTATGGAACAGGAGGTTAAAGGTGCTGATTCTCCAAGGAGGGAGATTGCTAGTAAAGCGGCTGGAATGGTGAACCCGAGCACAAGGAGATGAGAAATGAGGTGCGTTTTAGAAACCTTTCCCGATCACTCGGTGTACCATCTTCTGGGTTTCTCATGCATGTTTTCGATATAGGAAGATGCCCTTGAACCTGGAGATTTGGGACCCTTGGGATGGGTACCACGCAGTATTACTTTAAAGGGTCTGCGTTTGCTCACCCAATCTCACCAAACCTCTCAGCCCCAGGAGTGACCACCCTTATGTCTCAATCAGCTGTGGGTCTAGATATGGTCAATCCAGGTGGCATCACAGCCCCTGAACGAATTTTGTAAGAATTTCTCTCTCTTTCTCTGTCTTTGTTTCACGGGTTTTTAAAATTAATTGATTTTTATAATGGTGTTTAGCTGCTTTTCACTGCTGTGTTTATGCCGTTTTACACCCACTTGACTCACTTACAGAGAGATAACAATACATAGGTTTTAAGATTCTTACTAGTCAGATATATTCTTGGGCGGTGAATAGGGGGTGTTGAGTTCAGTTCACTGAGCAAGGAGTAGGTCTTGTCTATTACATATTGGGTTTATGGAACGGTATCTGATCTAATTTGAAACCCTTGTTTTATGCATCACCCCACCTCACCTTTCCCGTTAGGCAGCCATAGTGTGTTTTCTAAAGTGTGACTCTGTTTTGTTTTGTAATTCAGTTCAAGTGTAGCGGTTTTTACATTCCCTCTATAAGTGATATCTTATGATAAGTGTCTTTTTCTGTGTGACTTATTTCACTTAGAATCGTCGTACCTAAATCCACTCATCATGCTACTACTAGCCTTATGACGTTGATTTCATGGCTGAGTGATATTCCATTGTACATAAGGACCACAACTTCTTTATCCATTTTTCTCTTTCCTGGGATTTTTAAGGTGTAACGAAGTGGAGGTTCTTGTCAACAGAGCAGCCCTAAACTTTGGGGTGCCTCTGTCTGGCTGATTTTTAGTTTTCCCAATTTATATGCCCATGAGTGGAAGTGCCCTATATAATCAAAGCTGAGTGTTGTAGATGTTTCAGGACACACCGTACACTTCTCCAGAGTGGCTGTTGGCAATTTACATCCCGCCCATCAGCGTAGCAAGGCTCCCATGTCTGCATGGCCTGTCCTGCATTTCTGGTTTTGACCCTTTATTCAGCATGGCCCTTTTGACCGATGGGAAGCGAGACATCTTTGTAGCGCTGATTTGCCCTTCCAGGTTGCTTGCTTGGCCAAAAAGGGCGTATGCGTTTTTTCCTGAATATATTCAGGAAAAAACGCATACGCCCTTTTTGGCCAAGGGCATCATTGTCGAGGTTTTGCCGCCTTTCCTGTGCTTTAAGGGCGATTCGAATCTACCTCCTGAAATCTATTTCCCGCAATTCTGCCTTGCTTTCAAATCCTCTTCGTTTCCTTCCCTCAATATATTTTTGGACGAGAGTTAACATTTATAAGTCTGCAGGTTTGTGAATTGCAGTGCCCCTGAGCTCCATTTTTCAACTCGCTTTTTTGGGAGCTGGCCGCAAAATCGCAGGATTGCTTCAGGCCCTATTCGGGTTCCGGGCGGCAGGATGAGCCTGTGGTTAATTCTTCTTCCTGATGGGAAAATAGAGTGACCTGTGCCTGTCCCAACACCTAGAGCTAGTCTCTCATTGGTTCCCCCTCTTCCCGTTCATCCTCAGGACAAATTGCAACCTGTATGGAACAGGAGGTTAAAGGTGCTGATTCTCCAAGGAGGGAGATTGCTAGTAAAGCGGCTGGAATGGTGAACCCGAGCACAAGGAGATGAGAAATGAGGTGCGTTTTAGAAACCTTTCCCGATCACTCGGTGTACCATCTTCTGGGTTTCTCATGCATGTTTTCGATATAGGAAGATGCCCTTGAACCTGGAGATTTGGGACCCTTGGGATGGGTACCACGCAGTATTACTTTAAAGGGTCTGCGTTTGCTCACCCAACCTCACCAAAACTCTCAGCCCCAAGAGTGTCCACCCTTATGTCTCAATCAGCTGCGGGTCTAGATATGGTCTATCCAGGTGGCATCACAGCCCCTGAACGAATTTTGTAAGAATTTCTCTCTCTTTCACTCTCTTTGTTTCACGGGTTTTTAAAATTAATTGATTTTTATAATGGGGTTTAGCTGCTTTTCACTGCTGTGTTTATGCAGCTTTACACCCACTTGACTCACTTACAGAGAGATATCAATACATAGGTTTTAACATTCTTACTAGTCAGATATATTCTTGGGCGGTGAATAGGGGGTGTTGAGTCCAGTTCCCTGAGCAAGGAGTAGGTCTTGTCTATTACATATTGGGTTTATGGAACGGTATCTGATCTAATTTGAAACCCTTGTTTTATGCATCACCCCACCTCACCTTTCCCGATAAGCAGCCATAGTGTGTTTTCTAAAGTGTGACTCTGTTTTGTTTTGTAATTCAGTTCAAGGGTAGCGGTTTTTACATTCCCTCTATAAGTGATATCTTATGATAAGTGTCTTTTTCTGTGTGACTTATTTCACTTAGAATCGTCGTACCTAAATCCACTCATCATGCTGCTACTAGCCTTATGACGTTGATTTCATGGCTGAGTGACATTCCATTGTACATAAGGACCACAACTTCTTTATCCATTTTTCTCTTTCCTGGGATATTTAAGGTGTAACGAAGTGGAGGTTCTTGTCAACAGAGCAGCCCTTTACTTTGGGGTGCCTGTGTCTTGCTGATTTTTAGTTTTCCCAATTTATACGCCCATGAGTGGAAGTGCCCTATGCTCTCTAAGCTGAGTTTTGTAGATGTTTCAGGACACACGGTACACTTCTCCAGAGTGGCCGTTGGCAATTTACATCCCGCCCATCAGCGTAGCAAGGCTCCCGTTTCTCCGTGGCCTGTCCGGCATTTCTGGTTTTGACACTTTATTCAGCATGACCCTTTTGACCGATGGGAAGCGAGACTTCTTTGTAGCGCTGATTTGCCTTCCCAGTTTACTTGGTTGGCCAAAGAGGGCGTATGCGTTTTTTCCTGAATATATTCAGGGCATCATTGTCGAGGTTTTGCCGCTTTTCCTGTGCTTTAAAGGCGATTCGAATCTG